>NC_061509.1:245201793-245241109 GCF_022539505.1 Lolium rigidum | reverse complement strand
CATTAGCTTTACCTTGATCAAGCGAGACCACCATATATTCGGACACCTCGTTCGAATCATGGGTGGATCGGCTCTTTGAGACGATTCACAGGATAACCCGAGAGCCGATCGAGGCTCGTATTTAACGTTTATGTGTGTGCCCCTGCAGGAAACTAAGCGAGGCATCATCCACACCTTCCTGACCAGGTATAGGTCGGGTGGCACGCCCTTGTGATAAACATCGGCGCGTGCGACCAGGAGGCTTTGCGGGCCGTCGCTCTGAGGGACTGGGGCCAGCCGCAGCCCTAGTTGTTCCCGGCTCTACCGTGTTGACCGTCTCTGCCCGCCAGGGGGTTTCTGACGTCAACAATGGTAGAGCCCAGCACTGTCGTCGTGGTCGGGGACCACCCTGAAATTACGGGAATAATGGGACCGGCGTGGACCCAGGGTCGGGGCATGCAACAACGGGTGGGTGTTCGAGGTAGCGGAGGAACATGATTGGCTAGACCTTATACCGGGCCTCACACCAAAGGAAGTGTGGACGGGTCGCCTCGGTTGGCACCAAGGTTAAGATCTCTTATGGGTAAAGCAACACACCTCTCGCGAGTGTAAAGAACCGTGACTTGTCACTCCTCGTTCCGGGATATGGAACTGCGAACGCTGCCGGAAAGGAGCTCCATGAAGTTCTAGTAAACCGGTGAAGGCCGACGGACATAGCTCTTCCGAATAAAAGCAATCTCTTGAAGAAATGATTATGAAAACCTGCATTGGTATTAGACTTTCCGGTCTAATGCTGTAGCTAGTGCATTAAACACCTCTTTCCTATAATGAACTTGTTGAGTACGCTCGTACTCATCCCACTCTTAAATCCCCTGCTTAGATATGGAGGCATCAAAGGAGGATCTACAACACAACTCGAAGACCCAGGAGTCAACAACTACTTCACGAGACAGACCCTGTCAGAGAAGTCAGATACCACATCCAACAAGGAGAAAACCTAGTTTAGCCATAGAAGGGAAATAGCTTCCTAAACCTAGCTCCTATTTAGCTAGAGTCTATTCTTAGCCTCTGTGTAGTTAGTGTATTACTCTACAAATAGAGTTCGTGATAAGACTAGACTACGAGTCGTTCTTCTGGAGTTTATTTGCAGTTTTACCTCATTGTAAAGTAGGAGGCTGTGATGATCTTATGTAACAGAGTCAATGTTGTAATTCTATAGACATACCTTGGACCCGCATATGTTTCGTTGTACCACTCGAGCGATATAATACTAGTGGAACGGTGTTTCATTGGTGTTATATCGGACTTGCATACTACACCATGCAAGTGGTATGCCTGGGTCACCACGATTGGTATCGTAGCAAATGCTTTGACCCTAGGATTGAAACCCTTTAAAGGAGACCTATAGGATTGGTAGTGTCTATAGGAAGTTGTCTTAGTTAAACCAAATAGTTCTTATGACTTGAGATGGATATTCACTTGAGAATAATCCTGACACACTTGAGTCAACCTTTTCAATCTATCTTTTCTAAGTAAAGATAGTTAGCTAATCCCAAATATGTAGAACACCATGAAGTCCTTCAAACAATAGATGAGTAGATCACAGTTGGTATACAATACATGGTAGTCCAAAGAGAGGATACAACCATAAGGAAGCTATCCTATTGGAAGATGTGTACCAACATATGTTATGGTTAAGTAAAAGTTATCCAGACCTGCAATAGGAGTAATATCAAGTGCTAAAGATAAGTATAGTAAGAAGATATCCTACTAGAAGATGTAGACCCAGATAGGTAATGGGTAAGTAAAATTTATCTAAATTTGTGAAACAACTGACAGTAAGTGATAAATATAAATTAGATAAAGTAGTATAGACCATGATGAGTCAATCATGGGAGATAAGGAAGAGAGATAAAAATAAAACATGTCTACTTACAGAGTAGAGGTAGTAATCATATATGATTCATCTGAGAATCCTTATGAGATGAAGTAGAACATCTAAAGTATTTAGGAGGAGTACAATAAGAAGTCAAGTGCTAAACAAATAGTGCAAGAATTGTATTCCAAAACCATGGGAAGTGTGCCAAGCACATCATGACCATAGTTTTATGATAGAAACACTTTGAAGTATAGGAGTTATATTCCAAGAGTTATGTGTTTAGAGTAGCAGTGTTAGAACCTAGACATATCATGTGAAGTAGTCCTCAACAAAATGGAAGTTAAGTTAATACTTTCAAAGAAAATTAGGTTAACCACAACTATCCTAGACCACTTTGTTTCAAGTTTATCTCATTGCAAATGTGCAATTAAGGTAAAGGTTGAGACAAATAGTAGAATTCCCTATATTCGTGCTAAGTAACACGATATAAACCTATATTATGTGGTGTTGTATACTACACATCAGAGCCTGATGATTAGAGATGTCTTACTCAACTATTATATTCAGGCTTATGATGGTGTGTACTATAAACACAAAGCTGAATCTTCTTGGATTTTAATGGATTTTCATTGTTTGACTAGATCCATACATGAGGTTAGACTTTGATATGCAAATGCATGTTGTAATATCAAGTTCTTACTTGATGCTATAGATCTAGTGGGTAATGGTAAACGTGTGAGGAAGTGACGAATTCTCAAGATCTTGAAGTCAAGATGAAGGTTCATCAGACAAAGGAAGTAAAGTTGTGGGAAGTAACCACAATCAACATTCATGCTTTACCTCAACAGAGGAGTACTTTAGTACATGAGAAGCATGAAGGTAAGAAATATGGTGATTATGGTGAAGCTGAAGCAGATCCATAGTCGACATAGAAGAGGGAATGCATGGGAAATCACTTAGAATACTATATTCATAGTGTCAGCCAGTGGTTTTCTTGCAAAATAAACCCTGACTGAAGGAAGATGATATATGAAACTATAGCAGATATAAGAAGAACATAGTTGATATCAGAAGACCACAATTGGTATAATATCAATACTGCGAGATAAAGTAGAAGATGTCTCGTCCAGTTGATCAGAACCTATAATAGAATCCATTTTTAGATATCAAATAGCCACGCTTGGTATAATAACCACAGCTGGTATCGCTTGGTATTACAAATAGACCACGATTTAATTAGTTGTAACAAAAGTTTGTGAACAAATAAAAATCTTGTCAACCAAATAGCTAAATCTATAAACATTTAGTCAAAGGATTCACATTGGATGTCCACAATTGAGTGGATACACCACAAAGATTCTTCGTAAAACCATAGAGGAATATAAATCGTAAACTAGACTTAGACCAATATTCTAATCATAAGTCCAATACTTGGAAGTAAAGGAGTTGAAGACCATAAGAAAACTATAAGGGGTAGAGTACAGATTGAGTTGGATGTACAATAACTCAATACTTTGAGCATAATAGAAGAAGAAGGTCTGAACTGAGAGGAAGTTCGATCTTAGTTTCACAAGATTGATGAACACTAATTTCATTAGAATGTCATACCAGAAGCCGAGGTTTATACCTCGAGGAAGTAAGTAGTGGACTAGAACTTGAGAAAGTGAGTAATATTTACTCAGAAGTACGATAGCTCAAGTCAACTAAGTTTAATGAAGTTGGACGAAGAAAATACCAAAGACCAAATAAAGCTCTAGATGGCCAAAGATCGAAGAAGATTGAACACATCAATACCAAAGACTAATAGAATGATTCCTTTCATGGAACCTAAATAACCCAAATTAGATATAGGTATCAATTATAAACCATGATTGGATGGACTAAATGAGTCTAATCCATTCCTAGGGAAATAACCATCACGAACATTCCCATGGTAAATACCTTATTAAGTACCATTACTGCAATTTTAGTAGTAAGGGAAAAACAAAGACCTATTTTATCAAATAGGAGAATGTTATCCAATTAGTCCTCAATAAAGACTGCCAGGACAAGAAGAAGTCCCAATCATTGAATCTTCAATGAGATAGGAAACAAGATTATAATAGTTGGAAGAAATCAATGAATCGAAGTAAGAGCCATGGTTCAGAGACGGGTATTATTAGATTCCAGAGAAAAATCATAGAACTGGAATTAGAAGTAATGTTCAGAGACAAACCATAATGGATTCCAGGAAGAAACTGGACAAGGGATATATTCAATTATATCTAGTGAGATCAATATGGAGTTCGAGAAAAGTTTTAGTCTATACAAGTCAGATCCACACTTCGGAAACATGAGAGAGATCAAACTTCGAGGACGAAGTTTAGTTTAAGGGGTAGAGACTGTAATATCCCAGGTATTGGGGTTACAAAAATAGAGGAAACAGAAGTGTGCATTGCATTCATGCATAGAAAATCTGGGGAATTTTCGCGCTTTAAAGTAAAACTGATCACGATGACTGAAGTTTCACTTGACCTTGGTGGAATTGAAGTAGCTCATCCAGATCAAGCGCTATAAACCTCAATGTGACTTTGTTTAAAACTTTGTTTTGGGTAGAGATGATTTGATCTAAGGGGTTAGATCAAATGGAACTAATAATAAACACAACAACACTTTACTCAATGATCAACTACTTGATCTTATAACAGATCATAATATGGTCATCATTGCCATAACATAAGAACATCTGTTTAAGTACAAACCAAGTAACAATAAAATGGAGAAACCATTCTTAACTATCTTCTCCATATCTTAAAATTAATCCATGATCCTACCATGAAACCTCATGGTATTCATTCCACTTCAACATTGGAATTATAACAAGAAGACCCACTCCGAAATAGATATTCTTCTCCATTCCAAGTTATTACACATCAAACCTAGAGAGATGAGAGTTCTATAGTATTTATTATAGAAGCAATAACAAAACTTGAGTTAAACCTTGGATATAAATCCAAGTATTCAAATCATCATCTTCAAGACAACCCTAGAGAGAGATAACCATTAATGTTAAACATAGATCTTGATTATCACATCAACCTCTATGGAGCCTAATATTAGGTTAGCATTGAAGTCCTTCCCAAATGAGAGAGACCATCCATACTAATCCTAGTTTTATCTATTCAAATATCCAAATGGTTAAACCATCAGTCCTTGAGGGAACTTTAAATAAATATCTCAGGCATTTCCCTGGGATATAAAACTATTGAGACAACCATGACCATGTCCATCCTAGAAAGTAAAATAGAAATGCAATACCTTAATTGATCAAGACAATGCTTGATCATGGAAGTGAGAAACCTATTTAATAAGAGAAACTCTAGGAAGCCAAGCCTTGAACACTATAAATTGAATGATGATCATAAACCCTAAGAACTTAAGATAAAGATATTATGAACAAGTGGATCATGCCTAATCCATGATCATGCTCTTGAGGTATGTGAGGATAAGTTAAACCCTACTAGAATAAGAAGATCTCATCCTCACATGAAATTATAGGAAGATCACTAGTAATCAAATCTAGGCTTATATCCCAACCTATAATTGTGAACCACTTGGTGATCATAAGTAGAATCCTACCACATTTATATTCTACCTATTCCTCCATTAAAGAACATAAGAAAACCTTAGAGTCAAACTCTTTACTTTGTATGGTGAGAAAACATCCATCCATATGACCAAAGTTAACTATAAAAAGAACCACAATCACTTTAGTTACTTTAATAATAGATTAAAGATATAAAACAAGTCTACAGGAATGAGATAGAATTACTTCTCAGATCCTTAACAACTAAATGAGAACAATAATAATTAAAGTAAGTAACCACCTTATTTTGGTTAGGGGAGATTAAACCCTAGCAAATACAAGATAGTATCATCTCAATTCTACAACCCAGAATTATATCTTAAACCTAGTTGTGAATCACTTGGGTAGTTCCAATTATCAAACCAGGTGTCATTAAGTAAATAGCATTTGAACCCTAATGGTTCATTAATCAAATCTATGCTTCAATTGTAAAACAAAAGAGCCACCTAATGCTAAGTCCTTAATTAACCCAGGTGTAGTTAACAACCATTTAACTTTGTAATCAAGATGAACCATGAGGGAAACAATACCTACTTAGATACTTTCAATAGTATTACCTTAATAAGAGGGGTTATGATTGAAGCTATAAAACCCTAGTACATTGGAGCTCACATAAAATCATGTGCAATTGACCAATTCCTCCAATCAAGTCCTAATAATAACTTCCAAAATAATTGGAAGAGGAATAACCAACTCTAATTATTCAACAGGGAGTTATATTACAAATGAGAAAAGAAATTAAAATGCATACCTAAATTCTTGCCTAATTAAAAATTGTAGCAAGGCCACAAATATATATTAATGTTTATTCAAGAACAGTGCAGTAATGTAATGATCTACATATTAGTTCTCATGAAATTCCAATTGTCAAATGCCTGCAAAACAGGAAAGAGTTAAACTATGAATTTAAATCTGAATTCAAATAGAATTCAAATCAAGAAATGAAAACAGAAAAGAAAAGAAAGGAAGAAAAACACCTTATCTGGCTTACCTGGCCGTGTAGCCCATCCAGTAGCCCAGCACCGAGTCCAGCAGCAGCCCATGGCCCAGTGCCACTTCACAGCCCAACACCAGCCCGTGTCCCTTCGCTTGGATAAAGACGAGACGAACGTTTTCGTCTTCGTCTCCTCCAGTGCACGCACAGGAGCTCGACACGGCGACGCCAGCACCACGTCCCGCGGTCGCCGCCGTAGTTGTTGACCGCCAGCGCACGGCGGAGGAGCTATAAAACGCGCCGACGCCCTCCATTTCCCTCTTCTCTGCTCCAATCGCCCCAATGATGAAACCCTAACCCGCCGGTCTCCGACCATCGCCGCCGGTAGGGACCTCCCTAGGTCCTGCCGTGGACGCCATCGTCACCACCATCCTCGCCATGCCCAAACCGCGCGAGGAATCAAGCCACAGACCATCAGAGAGTCCGCGTCATGCTCACCTTCTCCGACGCCGGTAGCCATCAATTCCGGTGATTGGGACCGTCTCCGACCTCGCCGATGCCTCCTGCGTAATCACGGTGAGCTACTGCTTCGCGAGCACTCCGTAGCTCCTTCGCGCGCGCCTTCTATCGTAGTTGCGTCGCACGTCTGTGAGCACCGCCGCTCGACCACGCCGGCGAGCAGGCTCCGGCGACAGATAGTGGGCGGCGCCACCCTCAAAACGTTCACCACACCACCCCGAATTGAATGCGAGTAATCCCCTGATCTCACGCGCCTGAAATCGCCGGTGATCATCGCCGTCTGGCCGCCGGTCGGCAACCCCTGGACATGAATTCAATTTTGACCCAGTCAAGCCTATGTGGCAGCTGACGTGGACCATAGGCCCACCTATCAGTGACCCTATGTAGCAGTAGCCTGAGTGCGTTTAGCAGATCTTTTCATTTTATTTCAATTCAATTATTACTGCAACTTTGAGAATTTATATAAAATTCATATTAACTCGGAAAAATACCAATAAGATATCAAAATTCTTAGAAAAGAAAAATCTATCCAATAAAAATATAATATGAAATTTTATTTTTTAATAAAAATTTAATTGTTTAATACTTGTTATTTAAAGCCTTTAATTTTAATTCTAAATTCAGTTAAAATTCAATAATTAGGAAGAATGTATAAAACAAATAAAAACCAGAAAGTAAATAAGGAAAACATTAAAATTAATTTTCCTTTACTATTAACTTATTAAATTATTATCAGAAGGATTTAAACCCTAATTAATAATTGTCTTAATTATTAATTCTTTAAAAATAATAAAAGGACAAATCCAATATTATTTTAATTTCAAAGTTATTAATAACTTCAACTTTATTAATGAAGTTATTAATCCAAGAATTATAGGGTAATTAGGAAACCCTAGTTCATTTAAAAACAAAGTGATAACTTCATCATTTCATGTGTAATCCTAAAACCCTAATGCCATTTAGACCCTAGATCCTATTACCAAAGCCATCATACTTATTCATTCCTATTTAGCATCACACCATTGTGATGAACCCTAACATCAACCACACCTACTATTTTACTTTACATAACCCTGTTCCATTAAACCCTACTAGTGTGAGATGCTTATGAACCATCCTATTTAGGAACCAACCACTTCTGACTTAATAGAACCAACAGTAAAACCTAGACCACTTCCACCCTAATTGATATACTTCTTATTACTTAAGAAGTATGTTCTTCAAAAGTTATTCTTTTGAAGAAAATAAGGAATTCTCATCAACCCTGCTTATAAGGACCTACTATAAACCCTAACTAGCTATCACCAATAAGATGAACCAATCCTGATAGCAACCTTGTATGAATAATTGCTTAGAATGCCCAGGCTTAAATCAACCTTACCATCCCTAGGTGTCGATGAATCCAACATTGTTGTGATCCATCTAATACATACTCCAGAAACTAACTGAAACCATAGTAAATCATAAGACCCCACAACCCTGATTATTAAACTTGTTCTTTGTTAAAGAACATGTTCTTCAAAAGTTATTCTTTTGAAGTATATAATAATCAATCATTAACCATGACATATAGTACTAAAACTGACCACTGTTCTTTACTTGTTAACATTATGCCAATTATCATTCTTTGTGTGCTCAATTGATTACTATGCTTTATTATCTACCTGTTTATAATACCAAGTAATCACCCCTGAATAAGAACCTTATATGTGAATCACTCTAAAAGTACAACACACCCTGAACTAATCATTACCACTCACTAATCCTAAATCATCGGGGTTAGGTCACGCGTAGAGCGATTGCATCTCATACTTATGCATTATTGCATCCTTGCCAATCTTTTAAACATCGTCCTTACGGACGATGATGCTATTTCAGAATTTGGAGTTATTGCGTATCGAAGACCTTGCCTCGCATAATCTTGCAGGTCAAGAAAGGCAAGTTCATCACTTGCTCATGTCATTTGAGTATTTCTATCAAATTACTTGCAAAGTACTATGGTTATCACTATTACATAAAAACCAAAACCACTACTTTCATAACTATGAATATGACTATGTGGTGGGCAATGGAACCATGGATTGTGTTGATATGGTGGAGGTTCCATTGCACGGGTTTATATCCATCTAGGATTAAACAACAAATGTCGCCAGTGATTCTTGTGCCAGTAATACCCGTGTTAACCATAAGATCCGGAGTGGGACAGAGTAGTCAAAAGTGTTTCCACCTCTCGTTCATCAACGGATGCGCTTACCGTAGCAGTTGTATCTGGCGGAACAACCGGAGGGTGGGGATCCCATTCTAATTCCCCACGGTAAAGCATTGCTTGCCGTAGCAGTTGTGTCTTGCGGAATAACCGGAGGGTGGGGATCCCATCCTAATTCCCCACGGTAATGCGGTCTATGATGGGTTGCAGCTACCGGCGTAGGAGTGTATGGTAGAGCCCAGCACTGTCGTCGTGGTCGGGGTCCACCCTGAAATTACGGGAATAATGGGACCGGCGTGGACCCAGGGTCGGGGCATGCAACAACGGGTGGGTGTTCGAGGTAGCAGAGGAACATGATTGGCTAGACCTTATACCGGGCCTCACACCAAAGGAAGTGTGGACGGGTCGCCCCCGGTTGGCACCAAGGTTAAGATCTCTTATGGGTAAAGCAACACACCTCTGCAGAGTGTAAAGAACCGTGACCTGTCACTCCCTGTTCCGGGATATGGAACTGCGAACGCTGCCGGAAAGGAGCTCCATGAAGTTCTAGTAAACCGGTGAAGGCTGACGGACATAGCTCTTCTGAATAAAAGCAATCTCTTGAAGAAATGATTATGAAAACCTGCATTGGTATTAGACTTTCTGGTCTAATGCTGTAGCTAGTGCATTAAACACCTCTTTCCTATAATGAACTTGTTGAGTACGCTCGTACTCATCCCACTCTTAAATCCCCTGCTTAGATATGGAGGCATCAAAGGAGGATCTACAGTGCAACTCGAAGGCCGAGGAGTCAACAACTACTTCACGAGACAGGACCCTGTCAGAGAAGTCAGATACCACATCCAACAAGGAGAAAACCTAGTTTAGCCATAGAAGGGAAATAGCTTCCTAAACCTAGCTCCTATTTAGCTAGAGTCTATTCTTAGCCTCTGTGTAGTTAGTGTATTACTCTACAAATAGAGTTCGTGATAAGACTAGACTACGAGTCGTTCTTCCGGAGTTTATTTGCGCTTTTACCTCATTGTAAAGTAGGAGGCTGTGATGATCTTATGTAACAGAGTCAATGTTGTAATTCTATAGACATACCTTGGACCCGCATATGTTTCGTTGTACCACTCGAGCGATATAATACTAGTGGAACGGTGTTTCATTGGTGTTATATCAGACTTGCATACTACACCATGCAGTGGTATGCTGGGTCACCACAGTTGGTATCAGAGCAAATGCTTTGACCCTAGGATTAAAACCCTTTAAAGGAGACCTATAGGATTGGTAGTGTCTATAGGAAGTTGCCTTAGTTAAACCAAATAGTTCTTATGACTTGAGATGTATATTCACTTGAGAATAATCCTGACACACTTGAGTCAACCTTTTCAATCTATCTTTTCTAAATAAAGATAGTTAGCTAATCCCAAATATGTAGAACACCATGAAGTCCTTCAAATAATAGATGAGTAGATCACAGTTGGTATACAATACATGGTAGTCCAAAGAGAGGATACAACCATAAGGAAGCTATCCTATTGGAAGATGTGTACCAACATATGTTATGGTTAAGTAAAAGTTATCCAGACCTGCAATAGGAGTAATATCAAGTGCTAAAGATAAGTATAGTAGGAAGATATCCTACTAGAAGATGTAGACCCAGATAGGTAATGGGTAAGTAAAATTTATCTAAATTTGTGAAACAACTGACAGTAAGTGATAAATATAAATTAGATAAAGTAGTATAGACCATGATGAGTCAATCATGGGAGATAAGGAAGAGAGATAAAAATAAAACATGTCTACTTACAGAGTAGAGGTAGTAATCATATATGATTCATCTGAGAATCCTTATGTGATGAAGTAGAACATCTAAAGTATTTAGGAGGAGTACAATAAGAAGTCAAGTGCTAAAAAAATAGTGCAAGAATTGTATTCCAAAACCATGGGAAGTGTGCCAAGCACATCATGACCATAGTTTTATGATAGAAACACTTGGAAGTATAGGAGTTATATTCCAAGAGTTATGTGTTTAGAGTAGCAGTGTTAGAACCTAGACATATCATGTGAAGTAGTCCTAAACAAAATGGAAGTTAAGTTAATACTTCCAAAGAAAATTAGGTTAACCACAACTATCCTAGACCACTTTGTTTCAAGTTTATCTCATTGCAAATGTGCAATTAAGGTAAAGGTTGAGACAAATAGTAGAATTCCCTATATTCGTGCTAAGTAACACGATATAAACCTATATTATGTGGTGTTGTATACTACACATCAGAGCCTGATGATTAGAGATGTCTTACTCAACTATTATATTCAGGCTTATGATGGTGTGTACTATAAACACAAAGCTGAATCTTCTTGGATTTTAATGGATTTTCATTGTTTGACTAGATCCATACATGAGGTTAGACTTTGATATGCAAATGCATGTGTTGTAATATCAAGTTCTTACTTGATGCTATAGATCTAGTGGGTAATGGTAAACGTGTGAGGAAGTGACGAATTCTGAAGATCTTGAAGTCAAGATGAAGGTTCATCACACAAAGGAAGTAAAGTTGTGGGAAGTAACCACAATACTCGAAGGAAGTGCCAATCAACATTCATGCTTTACCTCAACAGAGGAGTACTTTAGTACATGAGAAGCATGAAGGTAAGAAATATGGTGATTATGGTGAAGTCGAAGCAGCATCCATAGTCGACATAGAAGAGGGAATGCATGGGAAATCACTTAGAATACTATATTCATAGTGTCGCCAGATGGTTTTCTTGCAAAATAAACCCCGATCGAAGGAAGATGATATATGAAACTATAGCAGATATAAGAAGAACATAGTTGATATCGGAAGACCACAATTGGTATAATATCAATACTGCGAGATAAAGTAGAAGATGTCTCGTCCAGTTGATCAGAACCTATAATAGAATCCATTTTTAGATATCAAATAGCCACAGTTGGTATAATAACCACAGCTGGTATCAGTTGGTATTACAAATAGACCACGATTTAATTAGTTGTAACAAAAGTTTGTGAACAAATAAAAATCTTGTCAGCCAAATAGCTAAATCTATAAACATTTAGTCAAAGGATTCACATTGGATGTCCACAATTGAGTGGATACACCACAAAGATTCTTCGTAAAACCATAGAGGAATATAAATCGTAAACTAGACTTAGACCAATATTCTAATCATAAGTCCAATACTTGGAAGTAAAGGAGTTGAAGACCATAAGAAAACTATAAGGGGTAGAGTACAGATTGAGTTGGATGTACAATAACTCAATACTTTGAGCATAATAGAAGAAGAAGGTCTGAACTGAGAGGAAGTTCGATCTTAGTTTCATAAGATTGATGAACACTAATTTCATTAGAATGTCATACCAGAAGCCGAGGTTTATACCTCGAGGAAGTAAGTAGTGGACTAGAACTTGAGAAAGTGAGTAATATTTACTCATAAGTACGATAGCTCAAGTCAACTAAGTTTAATGAAGTTGGACGAAGAAAATACCAAAGACCAAATAAAGCTCTAGATGGCCAAAGATCGAAGAAGATTGAACACATCAATACCAAAGACTAATAGAATGATTCCTTTCATGGAACCTAAATAACCCAAAATAGATATAGGTATCAATTATAAACCATGATTGGATGGACTAAATGAGTCTAATCCATTCCTAGGGAAATAACCATCACGAACATTCCCATGGTAAATACCTTATTAAGTACCATTACTGCAATTTTAGTAGTAAGGGAAAAACAAAGACCTATTTTACCAAATAGGAGAATGTTATCCAATTACACCCCACAACCCTGATTATTAAACTTGTTCTTTGTTAAAGAACATGTTCTTCAAAAGTTATTCTTTTGAAGTATATAATAATCAATCATTAACCATGACATATAGTACTAAAACTGACCACTGTTCTTTACTTGTTAACATTATGCCAATTATCATTCTTTGTGTGCTCAATTGATTACTATGCTTTATTATCTACCTGTTTATAATACCAAGTAATCACACCTGAATAAGAACCTTATATGTGAATCACTCTAAAAGTACAACACACCCTGAACTAATCATTACCACTCACTAATCCTAAATCATCGGGGTTAGGTCACGCGTAGAGCGATTGCATCTCATACTTATGCATTATTGCATCCTTGCCAATCTTTTAAACATCGTCCTTACCGGACGATGATGCTATTTCAGAATTTGGAGTTATTGCGTATCGAAGACCTTGCCTGCATAATCTTGCAGTCAAGAAAGGCAAGTTCATCACTTGCTCATGTCATTTGAGTATTTCTATCAAATTACTTGCAAAGTACTATGGTTATCACTATTACATAAAAACCAAAACCACTACTTTCATAACTATGAATATGACTATGTGGTGGGCAATGGAACCATGGATTGTGTTGATATGGTGGAGGTTCCATTGCACGGGTTTATATCCATCTAGGATTAAACAACAAATGTCGCCGATGATTCTTGTGCCGTAATACCCGTGTTAACCATAAGATCCGGAGTGGGACGGAGTAGTCAAAAGTGTTTCCACCTCTCGTTCATCAACGGATGCGCTTACCGTAGCAGGTTGTATCCGGCGGAACAACCGGAGGGTGGGGATCCCATTCTAATTCCCCACGGTAAAGCATTGCTTGCCGTAGCGGTTGTGTCTTGCGGAACAACCGGAGGGTGGGGATCCCATTCTAATTCCCCACGGTAATGCGGTCTATGATGGGTTGCAGCTACCGGCGTAGGAGTGTATGGTAGAGCCCAAGACTGCGTCGTCGTGGTCGGGGTCCACCCCGAGATTACGGGAATAATGGGACCGGCGTGGACCCAGGGGTCGGGGCATGCAACAACGGGTGGGTGTTCGAGGTAGCGGAGGAACATGATTGGCTAGACCTTATACCGGGCCTCACACCAAAGGAAGTGTGGACGGGTCGCCCCCGGTTGGCACCAAGGTTAAGATCTCTTATGGGTAAAGCAACACACCTCTGCAGAGTGTAAAGAACCGTGACTTGTCACTCCCTGTTCCGGGATATGGAACTGCGAACGCTGCCGGAAAGGAGCTCCATGAAGTTCTAGTAAACCGGTGAAGGCTGACGGACATAGCTCTTCTGAATAAAAGCAATCTCTTGAAGAAATGATTATGAAAACCTGCATTGGTATTATACTTTCTGGTCTAATGCTGTAGCTAGTGCATTAAACACCTCTTTCCTATAATGAACTTGTTGAGTACGCTCGTACTCATCCCACTCTTAAATCCCCTGCTTAGATATGGAGGCATCAAAGGAGGATCTACAGTGCAACTCGAAGGCCGAGGAGTCAACAACTACTTCACGAGACAGGACCCTGTCAGAGAAGTCAGATACCACATCCAACAAGGAGAAAACCTAGTTTAGCCATAGAAGGGAAATAGCTTCCTAAACCTAGCTCCTATTTAGCTAGAGTCTATTCTTAGCCTCTGTAGTTAGTGTATTACTCTACAAATAGAGTTCGTGATAAGACTAGACTACGAGTCGTTCTTCTGGAGTTTATTTGCAGTTTTACCTCATTGTAAAGTAGGAGGCTGTGATGATCTTATGTAACGAGTCAATGTTGTAATTCTATAGACATACCTTGGACCCGCATATGTTTCTGTTGTACCACTCTGAGCGATATAATACTAGTGGAACGGTGTTTCATTGGTGTTATATCAGACTTGCATACTACACCATGCAGTGGTATGCTGGGTCACCACAAGACGCTACTTGGATGACTGACCATATAGATTTCGCAAAACTACACTGGAAGAAAAGGTGTTTGATGGTTTCGTCGTGATGACAGAAAACACACCGTGTATTTCCGTGCCAATTCCGCTTAACAAGATTATCTTTAGTAAGAATAACTCCTCGACGAAGGTACCATCCAAAAATCTTGATTTTTAATGGTATCTTCATCTTCCAAATTTTCTTATTGTTATCAACTGGTAAATCAGAATGGAGGATTGCATTGTATAAAGATTTAACTGAGAAAGAACCATCTACATGAAGATTCCATCTAAATTCATCCGGTTCATGGGATAATTGAATATCACCCAAACGTTGAACTAGAGTATTCCATGCTGTTAGCCTTTGTCCAAGTAAAACCCGTCTGAACGTCACATTCGGGGGTGAGGTAGCCATCACGGTAGCAATGGTATCACCTTTGCGACGAACAATACTATACAAAGCAGGATATTGTTCACTCGAGGAAGCATTGTCCAACCAAACATCTTCCCGGAATCGTATCCGTGCTCCATTCTTAATAGAAAAAGTACCATGACGAAAGAAAATGTTTTTCGTTGCCATGAGACCAGCCCGAAGTGAGAGTCTCGGTCCCGGGTTTCCAAACCACTTGGGAGAGCGTCTTCGAGCCAATATACTTTCTCCGGAGAATAGTTTGCCAAGTCCCGTTCTCGGTAAGAAGCTTAAAAAGCCATTTACCTAGCAGCGCGAGAATTCTTAACCTCCGAGGTCATGAATTCCAAGTCCGCCCTGATCTTTGGGACTACACACTATACTCCATTTAACCAATCGATACTTCTTTTTCTCGCTGTCCCCTTGCCAAAAGAATCTGGATCGATAATAATCAAGTTTATGCAGAATTCCTTTGGGCAGAAGGAAGAATGATAACATATATAGTACCATATTTGTTAGTACCGAGTTAATGAGTACCAGTCTTCCTCCTATGGACAGCAATTTGCCTTTCCAACTACTAAGGCGTTTCTGTAATCTTTCTTCCACAATCTTCCATTCAGCAAGGGTAAGTCTCCGATAGTGAATCGGGATACCCAAATACCGAATAGGGAAATGGCCTTGCCCGCAACCAAACAACTCGTATACTCGAGTCATATCGTTTTGGGCATCGCCGAAACGAACAATTCACTCTTATGGAAGTTAATTTTCAATCCCGACAATTGCTCGAATGTCGCTAAAATTAATTTGAGATTACGAGCTTTTTCGAGATTATGATCCATAAAAAGAATTGTGTCGTCGGCATATTGAAGGATAGATAAACCCCCATCAACCAAATGTGGGATCACACCTTCAATTTGACCATCAGACTTGGCACGCTCTATGAGTATTGCCAAGCATATCCGCTACAATGTTGAATAACATTGGTGATAGCGGATCGCCTTGGCGTAACCCCTTTCGTGTACCGGAAATAGTGGCCGGTGTCGTCATTGACCCTAATTGCCACGCTACCTCCATACACAAAATCGTAAATTAGAGCACGCCACTCGGGAGAAAAACCTTTCATCCTCGGTGTCCGTTGTAGGAAAGACCATTTGACCTTATCATAAGCCTTTTCGAAATCCAATTTTAAAATGACCCCATTAAGTTTCTTGGAATGCATCTCAAGTACCGTCTCATGCAGAACTGCCACTCCATCAAGGATATTCCTTCCTTGCATGAAAGCAGTCTGAGAAGGTTGTACAACATGATCCGCGACCGTATTCAGTCTAATGGTGGCCACTTTCGTGAAAATTTTGAAATTGACGTTTAAGAGGCAAATAGGTCTATATTGTTGGATCCTTTCTGCCTCATTAACCTTTGGTAACAAAATTACTTCACCAAAATTTAGACGAAATAGTTCTAGTTGTCCTGTGTGAAGGTCACTGAACAAATCTAGAAGATCCAATTTGATAGTATCCCAGAACGTTTGATAAAACTCCGCTGGGAAACCATCTGGACCCGGTGCTTTATTGCACTCCATTTGGAAAATAGCTTTCTTAACCTCATCCTCGAATAAGGCGCGATTAAGAGGCCATTTTCCTCCGGAGAAACTTGGGGTATATCGTCCGTGCGGTCCTCATTAAGGGAGAAAGAACTTTCCTCCGGAGGCCCAAACAGTAACCTTATAGTAATTAGTAATGTAAGATTTGAGCTGATCGTGCCCTTCAATAACCCCTTCATCTTGGATGAGAGAATGAATACGTTTTTTCCGATGCCTTCCATTGGCTAAGCCATGAAAATATTGTGTATTCGAATCCCCTTCCAAAATGAATTTGGCCTTTGATCGTTGATACCATTTGAGTTCCTCTTCGCGAAGAAGGCTCGCTATCTGCGCATTGGATTGATTTTTAAGGTCAATCTCTTGCGTGGATAACGGTCTCACTTCCGCTAGGGCCTCTAGGTCATCGATCACTTGTGAAAGGCGAATCTTTTCTTTCTTAAGAATACCAGCCGTATGGGCAGCCCAACCTGTGAGATGTTTACGCATAGCGCGCATTTTATTATTCCATCTCGTCATCGGATTGTTGCCCCTAACTGGTCTTTCCCACACCCTCTTAACCATCTCGTGAAATCCATCACGTTGTAGCCAACCTAGTTCAAATTTGAACGGCCGTTTACAAACCTGACGTGGATTCCCAGTGGTTAAGAGAATGGGAGCATGGTCAGACAGTTTTTCAATACGCTCTAGGGCGCGGACAGACACCATGGGATATTGATTCTCCCATTCGGTGTCCATCAACACACGATCTAGTTTCTCGTATGTTGACTCAGGCAAGCTATTGGCCCAAGTAAACTGTCGACCAGACATAAAAACCTCTCTTAAGTCCAAGCTATCAATGACAGCATTAAACAAGAAAGGCCAATGTCCATCAAAAGGGCCTTTACTCTTCTCATGAGGAAATCTCATCAAATTAAAATCCCCGCCGATTAAAATCGGATGCGGATTATCCTTTGTGAGATTTACCAACTCACGAAGAAAGTCGGCCTTAAAAGCATCTTGGACAGCACCATACACAAGCAACCGGACTCCAAATGAAACCGTCTACTTTGTTCTGGATATCGAGTTTGATGTGATACTCTCCATCTGAACTAGCAAGAATAGTCATTGTGTCTATGCGGATGCCAAGTAAAATGCCCCCAGACCTACCACGAGGCGGACGAGAAAACCACTGAAAGTTAATCCCGCCTGACAATCGGTCGAGGAAACTTTGTGAGAAATTTCGTCTGCCCGTCTCCGATATAGCAATAAAATCTAAATCATAATCTCTACAACCATCGGCAATGTGAGAATGTTTAGCCAAGTCTCCAAGACCTCTGCTATTCCGAAACATGCCAATCATCGAGAAACTATTGCAGATTTAGTATTTTTGCCATATCTACGAGACTTCTTACCAGCGGAAGATCGGGAACCACGTGCAGAAGCTTTTAGATCATAAATTGAACTAAGCTCCGAGTGTTCCAAATCGACCTCAGTAAGAGTACCAATAATAGACGAGAGGAGCTGACCATCTAAGATGTCATCCGCTCCATCATCGTCATCAATAGGGGTCTCCATCCCAGTGTAGTCATTCGGAGCAACCGTTAAACGGTCAAGCTCCGTCTGTCTCAACACATTGGCAGAACCCGAAACCTCGTCAGGTCTAGTACCCAACGAAACTCCTAAACTGATCAAATTAGAAGAAATGCGAGAATCTGAAAAAGAAGTGAAAGACTTGGATGAATGTGTCGTACTTGTCGTATCCAAGTTCTTCTCCGCCTTACGTCGCATGGCTCTCTGCATGGTGTCCTCATCGGTAGGTCCCGCCCCATCCTCCGAAAGCGCGTACCTCCCACTCCTCCTCAAAGTCGGCTGAACGACCGGAGGAGGGACGATAGGGGGAGGATGCTGCTGAGCGGGGATCGGTGAAGTAGATCTCGGGCGTGGCGAAGAAGTGGCCGAAGCAGGGACGATCGACGAAGCGGGTAAAGAGGTAGGTGATGCAGGGGTAAGAGGCGATGAAGCCCCCCGCACCGACCCCGACCTCGACAACCCACCGGCTGCTGGAGTAGGAGGCGAAGACGATGGGGCATCAGCCGACCCCAAAGGGTCCAGGCCATGCCCCAGCCCCGGCGCCCCCACCACCTGTGGGGATGGAGCGGTCTCCCGCTGTCCGTCGACGTAGGCCACACCACGGCGTGGTTGCACGTCCACCGAAGGAAAGGCAGCCGCAGCGACCCCCCTCCCGGCGTCAGTGCCACGCGATGGCCGAGGCGACGAGACGACGGTGGGAGTGCATGGCGCGGCCTCCGCTGAGGCCGCTCTCCCCCGCGCCTCGTCCTGATGGTGCAGCAGCGCGGCGTCGCCCGCCGCCTCCTCCTCCAGGACCGGTCCATGCGGCAGCAGGCCGCCAGGTGGTGGTGAGGGCGGCGGAGCCCTCGAGGCCAGCTCCATCGCCTCCACCCTCGAGACTGAAGATGGCTGCGATGCCCCTGGGGACGCGAAGCTCGACGACGGAGAAGAAGCCGGCCTAGTCCGACCCTGCATGAAAGTCCGAACACGAGAAGGTGAAGGAGTCCGAGATGCCTGTGGTGGAGAAGCTACTAGATGCGGTGTCTGGGACCGTGCCCTCGCCACTATCTCCCTTCCTCTATCGGTCACCGGTGAGTGATTAAAAGGAGTCAGAGCGAGCTGTGCACCCGTCGCCGAAGATGTACCAGTCGTGTGCGTAGGAGGGCGGGTATCCACCTCCATGTTCGCCGTCCCTGGTGCAGCCTCCGCTGAACCATCCTCTAGTCTCTTCTCCTCTGCGCCATGGGAATCATCAGAATCCTCTCCATCTTTCCAGAAGAAAGGCCGAAACCGTGAGTCGGGCTCGAAACCATCCGCCTCCTTCCGAAACCAAAATCTATAGCCATTGAGGTGAAGCAAAGCAACCACCTCCAAATAGCCACGTTTATCTCTCGAGAGCACCGAAACATCCCGCATAGCCACCAAAATGCGAACAATCCCCTGACTGCGAAGAGTATATAAGTCCACATCAAGAGTTTCTGCCCAAATAACAGCTGGAGATCAAACCAGAATTTTCTCACACTGCTTCCCCATGTTTTGGTCAAGTTTGGCTCCACAATTTAAACACTGAGCCAAAGAAAATACAACCTAACCAAATCTTGTCATGCAACCATAGAAGAAGTACAACCACAGCCGTATTGAACTCCCACCAGACATTAGTTGCCTTCCTGCACATTTCTCCATGATGCACGTTCATTAGATGGGATTAAAGGCCCATATGCAGTAGAAGAGCATCTACCGAATATGTCAAGAACTTGATCAATAGCAGATCACACGGAATCCTACTACATTACACTGTAAGTAATTGAAGCTGTAGGCAAGGCAAAAGAGGAACACAGCCATTCATAGCTAATCTAGTGAGTACTGATAACATAAGTGATACGCAGATCATCATAAGACACACATGCTACACACCTCCAGTTTGCACTTGGCTTCAGATTCAAAAGTCTTGCACCAAATCTCATAGCTTATACCAATTCCGATCTGTGAAAAATGATGAGCTTAACATACGAATATTTTGTTCTTGTGGAGACTAATTTCTGGGTAAAGTAATACCAGTGGATCCACTCGTGATAGCGAGGTACGGAATATTACATATAGTATCTGTGAGACAGAATAATAGAATTCAGATTTGCAATCAAAGTGAAGTAGGCACCATAATATTAACCAACAACCAGAAGACAGAAGACGCATTCAGTGCACTGCAAATAAGTTGTTACCCTAAAAAAATGTTGTTGAACAAAATTCAATTCTACCATCTTTACCACAATTTCTTGTAGAAAGCCATATATAGCATCTGTATTAGATTTTTGAACTGTTAGCATCATGGATCCCATTTGGGTCTGCATATACATATGCATTCTGGGTTAATCGTTTATGATCGTTCATGCCAAGATGCCAAGAGGACAGCAATTGGGCAGAAAGAAACATGCATAAATGTGCACACACAGACAAAACATGCCATGACAATCTTTGTCTTGAATATTCAGAAGAATAGATTAATAAACTACAGGTAATTAAGAAGATGGATCACCTTGCAAGCTATAAGTTCAACCAACTGCATTAGGAATTTCTCAAAAAAAAAAACTGCATTAGGGCATGTACATTGGAAAGCGCTTATGCGGGCGCTTAAAAGGTCAAATCCCGGATCTGCTTAAGCGCCTGGCGCTAGGAGATGTACTTTTGCACCTATCTTCTAAGCGTCTGCCTCTTATCTATTCATGGATGCTAAGAAAAAGGCTAGGAACTAGCTGGGAACAGGTTGGGAACCGCCAAAACATCCGGGAATTCTTTCCTAGCGCCTTTAGCTAAGCGCCCCCATTGTACTTTCCCTTAGGAACTTTCCTAAACCATTTCCTTGGGCAGTAGACGCCAACTGTAAATAAGGGTAGACTTCATATTTAGCTTGATCATGGGCCAACTCTTCAAAACATTTTCAGTCCCCCACACTGTGTGGAGAGGCTCCTCAATGGGAGAAAGGTCCATTCTAGTTCTGCATATGCTTTTTTTAAATCTATCTTCAAAATGACCCCACATTGTTTCTAATAGCTGGTGGTAGGAAGTGCTTAATGAAGTATCACTGCGCATTCCAAGATACTTCCGCCAGGCACGAGAGCCAACGGACTCAGTTTCACCTCGTCCTCAGCCATTTTGATCCAACAACCATTGTCTCTCCGATCACAAACAAGCATCCTAACTCACAGTCCACGCACGTAAAACTGAGCCTAGAATAATCCCGTTTCATTCGACCCGCACGGGGAAAATATCTAGTGATACCATCCCTTACATGATACCATGATATCATTTCATAAAATTTGAATTTTAAGTATCAATTTTTTTTTGAAATAAAGTTGTGGTGTTTGACAAGATATGTGTTTATATTCTCTAGATTTTTCACACCCAAATTTAAAATACACCAAGAGAAACAAAAAAGACAAATGTTATGTGAATAGTGCCATTTTATGTTTTTGTCTTTATGTGATACTATTTATGCTTGATTTCTCATTTTTATTTCTCTTAGGGTATTTTGAATTTGGTTATGAAAGTTACTGGGCACGTAGACATGCATCTTGCGAACACCCAAAATTTTGGTTTTAATTTTTTTAACATTTAAAATTTAAATTTGATGAATGGTATCATGGTATCAAATAAGGTGTGGTATCACTAGATATGTTCTCGACCCGCACGTTCGGAACCTGGCAACGGGCGAGGTCGATATCCCACACATTCATTAGCGCCGCGGGAGAGCCGGAGAGGGAACAGAGGGGGAGCTCCACGAGCTCATCGCCGTCGACCTCACCTCGTCCATCCACACGCAAGCCACGAGCACTTCGGCCGCCAGATCCTCAGGGTCGGGGTCGCCTGGCGTTGCTGAACTCGGCCGACGAGTCCACGGCGATGAGCTCGCGATTCTCGCCGATGCGCCCGGAGCCGGCGCCACCCCCACCGCGGCCCTGCGCCCGGAGCCCTACACCACCCGAGCTAGCCGTGGCGGCAATGGCAATGGAGCTCAAGAGTGCGCGCGGGAGGAGGCGATGTGGGTTGGCATTGGGACGGCCTGCTTGAGGATGGCAAGGAGGAAGAGGGGAGGAGTTGCTCGTGAGGAGGAGAGGGAGAAGTTAATGGGCGTTGTCAGACATGGTGGATATACACTTCATATACGTAACGAGAATACATATGAATACATATGTTGATACACACGTGGTGCTTTCTTATTAGCTAGGCTTTCATCCTCGGGAGTACCCGGGTTCCGATCGGCATTTTCACCGTTTCATTGCTGTATCTCCCTTGGATACCGGAAATGTTTGGTAAACCCATGAACTCAGCACACTGATTAAAGAACTCATGCTACACCCTAAGACTTGGTTCCCTCCACTATCTCATCTCATCTTCATAGTTCACAGAGAACCTAAGAATTCACGGTCATAGCCTGATTATATATATAGAAAGAGAGATGTCGTAGAGAAGCTTGTCTGGAGCTTGATTTGTGTGAGGCGTCTGGAGCTTGATTTGTTTGAGGTTTCATTTCGTGGGCATGGGAATGGCATGGCCTCACACGACAGGCAAGGTCAATGGAATGGAAATTATGTGCGTTCTTCCACGACAACTGCTCTGCTAGAGCTTTGAAGCAAGTTGAAACAGATTCAGTAGGTGCGAACTTCACCCATCCACAATTTTCTTTGGCACAAATGAAAGTTTGTTGAGGAGGCTACCAGAGTTCAAATAAGTAAACCACAAATGAAGACTTCTCTGTCGCAACCAGGATAATGATAACAAGTCATTTCAGGTAGAGAAAGATCACATACCATCTACATTTTTAGCTAACATCTGAGTATCTACATGCATCAATAGTTTGCATGATATACTGCACAAGTGGAATTAAGTACAATCAGTCTAATCTTTACAGCCATCTCAAGTTGCTAATTTGACCCCAAAAAACTATTCCAAGGAAGGACTTCGTTACTCAGATAAATACCTAACAGGTTAGATATGTGGACGTTAACTGATCTCAACTGCAGAGCTATCTCAAATTGCTAGTTTGCCCAAAATCACCAAGTCTACTATTTTCACCTCAAGCGAGCCTTCCACCCTGACAATCCCATCAGACCCATCAACTCCTATCAGTTTTCCTATAACTCCACGTAAGGAGCCATTCATGATCTTGAGCCTGTCATTCTTCTTCGGCCTGATGATCTCAAGCTCGTCTGGGAGAGCTGTTACGTCATCCCCATTGCCTGATGGCCCAAGTGCAACACGGCAAGATCCATCCTGCAAGTTCAAGTTCCCGGAGATGTTTTAAAACAAACAATGAGTGAAAGAAGTTATACATGTACTTAGAGCACTATAAGCATTTCTATACCGGGAGAACTTCCTTCACTACACCACTGGTGGGACCATCTCCTCTGGACACATTGACCATAACATCTGGCAAGAGCCAGCTGCTACCGCCCTCATCACCTGGAAGCATTTTGGAAAAAAAATAAAGATATGTGCATCCAGATTGTTCGCTTACATCCCATCCAACTGAAGATGAAACAGTATATAAGGAAAAGGACATACCTATAGCTGGAGACATTATATCCATTCCAGCATTGCCCGGAGTCATTGGTTGCCCACCAGGGGTTTGGGGCTGATACGAGGCGGGAATTGGGGTCATTGGTTGAGCAGTAGGTGTTGGAGCATTGAATGCAGCATCACCAAAACCATTTCCAGGGGCACTTTCCCATCCTGATCCAGGAGTAGGGGCTTCGAATGGCCTAACTACAGGAGTTCCTGGCTGAAAAGGGGAACATACATGCAGAAACATACTATTCAGTTGCCAACTCAAAGATAAACAATCTTCAAAGTTCACGAGAAGAAGCACATGGAACCTGGTAAGCTGGACTGATTCCCCAAGTACCCCAAGTGCCAGAATTTCCATCTTCCTGGTTATCCCTGATGATAATTTAACATGTCGAGTGACCAAACAGAACATCAAGATCAATGCCAATAACATTTAAATACTCTACTACCCAACAGACATATTTGAAATAGATCACACTTGCTAAAAAAATAGACCATACATGGAGCAGGATAAGCAAAAGATCTGAAGCTGATTTTTTCTGAATTTCAGGACTTCAATTCTACAAGAGAATATGCCCAAGTAAACAATTTGTTCTGAAAAGAGAATACCAACCTTGGTGGACTCATTGGTGCCCAAGATTCATTACGTGGACTCATTGGTGCCCAGGCTTCGTTACGTGGACTCATTGGTGCCCAGGCTTGATTATGCATAGGAGTTTGCAGTACATCACGCATTGGTGTAGCTGTACAAATTCAATTACATGTTACCATCGAAGAAGGAGATAAGAAACAATACATGGTACAATGAAATGAATGGCAGAAAACAGAAATAGGCTATGCTATTCATCAAGAGGGCAAAGAAGAATAAACAAGCACCAGGATGATTTAAAGATCAAATGGGTGAATGGTGCAAGCAAGAACCCAAGTGGCAACAAAATGACTATTCACATTCGCCCTTCAAGGACAGAAAACACAATTATTTTGTCAATGCAGGTGCAACTACAGTATTTCCCTCCTCTTCAAAATATATGACATTTTAAGAAACATTCGAGTTCATGAAAAATTAGCAGCCACTGTAGGCAGTGTGTAATTAGAATGCTACTCCGTATATTCTTATAACTACTTAGCAGCATATTGTAAGAGACATTAGCAGGCAATGTTGCATCTCTCAAATGCACACTACACCTATCTTCAAAATGGCATAAATGCATTTGTAAGAGGAACAAGCCAACTAGGTAGACTTAAATAAACCATAACAAAGAATATAAAGCAAGCAAACCTCCAGGTTCTCGCATTGGAGTTTGAATAGGATACATTGGCGTTCGTGATGGGTGCATAGGTGTTTCACTGCCCAATGAATAACGAGATTCACTGCTAATACAAATGGTCAGTAAATGAGCAAATGGTACCAAACAGCTGGTTAAAAATATGATTGATCAGACAGAAATTTACCGGACTGGTGTTTCAACATTTGCTGGTTCAGCGATATCATCTCTCTTAACTATATGTTTACACCAAGGTTAATCTTCAATATTAGACGGACAGCAACAGTGGTAACAATGAAAAAATATTCACCTGTAACAATCTTCATAAGTGAATCAAGCTCCACACGCACAAGGGCACCATTCACTTCTTTAACACGGCCACGATATCCTTTGTATGGACCAGATTTAATTTTGATACATCTACTCACCAAGGCATTATGCCCTCTGCCACCACGACCACCTCCTCCAAACCTTCCACCAGCTGCGTTAGAGATAGGCGAGTGCATTATCATATCTGCATAAAGTAGCTGTCCAATAACTAATGGCAGAAATAGTAATGACCATTCAAACTATGTTCATACAATTCATGTAAGGTCCTCTCGGTGGGAGCCCTCCAGGAGATTGCAAGATCCTTGCTGGAGATCTAAAAGCACCAAGACGTGGATCTTCTGTATCCATGCCCTGCGAAAGGAAGTAAATTGAAGATGTTATAATATGTTCTAGATACCAACGAGATTTAATTGAGATAATCGAGAACATACCATCCCTGTGCTGGTGGCAATTGATCCCCCAACAAGGAGACAAGATTGTGCTTTTGCACAGATAAAACCTGAATTTTCAAGGTGGTGGCGGTCATAGATAAAAAGTATCCCTTTGTGTATATGTTGCACAGGTCCTTGCTTTCCCTATTGTGGCAACAAGATATGTTTGTTAGACTCAAACAAGAAGACTATTAAACTGACATCACAGAATAAATAGACATACTAACAGAAAATATCAGAACACAAGATAACATGCAAAACTGTACACACCTTACACGTCCCTTCGACTACCCTTACAATATCCTTAGTTGACACAGTGTTACCGGGCCTATCTTTTGCAGATGTGCGCCGATCAATCTTGTATTTTATTTCTCTCAATTTCACGAGCACCACTTCTTGTCTATCAGGCACTCCTTTGAGAACCTAATTACATAGTGGGGTCAATACATATAACTCTAAACAATCAGTCAAACATGAATATTCAACAATTATGCTTGCCTGAAATGCTTCGCTTTCCACCTTTAAAATAACACCAAAAGATAAATTGCTGAAAAGTGAAGAAAAGGGATAAGTTGTTTTGTAGCCATTAGAGATGATGGGCAGCAACTTCACTGTAAACTCCGAACTTACTCAAGAAGGACAAGATCATGCAATTCATAATCACCAAATTTGGTAATCCCCGTCGTGACCTCAGAACTCTCCACAAGATGATCTGCAAATACACGGATCTGCAGTCACAATGGCACAATAGAGGAGAATTAAAAACATAGCAAAAAAATAAAAGCAATTCACAAAACATGCATATATGTACCAAAAATTTCTCACATGCTCTTTGGTCGTGTCGGATAAAATGATCAAGACATGTCCTTCCACTTTGACTACCATGCCTGTCGCACCTTGTTGAGCACCGGAAACAACTTTTACATGGTCTCCTGGATTGAAATGTTTGCAAAGATCTGTTGCATTGAAGGCAAGAGTTTTCTGCATGTCACAGAGAGATGTTTCAACTCTATTGTCCAGTTGATAGCAGCATAAAAATTCATTGCAAGTAATTACCGGAAGACCAGACTGTTTTGGTCGGATGTGTACGGTAGCATCCTCAACTTTCTCCACACAGCCCTCTAAGTTCTTGAGATCACCTTTAACAACAACTACAGCATCGCCTTTCATGAAATGCCCTTTTTTCCTGTTTGAAAATAGTGTGGACAAGCTAGCCACATCCTCATTAATGTCATCACCAACTCTCCTGAATTTCTCCAATTCATCAAGTGATGGCTGGACATTATGTGTGCTGATTGCTTTTATCGAGACTGTTTTGCGCAAAAAACCATCTTCAAATGTTAAACCATCAACCACCTCAAAGTACTCCCCAGAATCTCTATGTCTCCTCCGTTCTACAGGAATGTTCATCTCCCTGTGTTCATTTGAGTTAGAAAAAATAGGAGCCAAAATAAATAAATATGAAAAAGATAGTAAAGGGATGAAAAAGCACCTCGCCTCACCGACACTGAATAACCTTGGAGGTGGAACAAATGACTTCTTCTTCTTCTCAACCTTAAGTCCATTCTGACAAAAGACAAGTAGTATCATGTGAATCCGTCCAATAAGTAAGAACATTACAAAGTATAAGCACGCATTATCAAGAACATAGATTGATAATTAGAAAGTCCTTCAATAAGTAAAGGCTACTAATTCCATTTTTGGCACAGCAAAGCATGAAAGTAAGCGAATCACGTAGGAAAGAGAACCCAAACTTGAAGTTACTATGTTCACAGCAGCTGCAACAGCATACTATAAAAGGGCATGATAGCGATGAGCTCAACTTATTGGTAAAAGTGTATATGTTAGGTTCAAAGGTGCCAAGTAGAAATTCAGGATTAATGGGAACTAACAGATAACTTACCAGTTTCTTTGTCAATTTATCTGTCAGAGCTTGTAAATCTATTCTAGGAATGACCTTCACAATAGCCTTTTGGTTCACATCATCAACATCAACAACCTGAGGATAATAAAAATAATAATTGACAAATCTATATTAACATCACCCCAAGAAAAACAACAACCATTCCCAATCAAAATAAATAATTGACAAATTTATATTAACACATGAACCAAGAAAAACGATGACCATACCTTAGCAAGATCCCCTTTATATATACCAAGCTTGATCCGGACCCATGCATCTCTTGAAAGATCAACAGACTTAGTCGTGACAGAGAGAACATCAGTCATTTCTTTTGTAGGAACCTGAGTGATTTTTGCTGAAGCAAAGATGTTCCGCAGACCTTTGCAAGCCTGCAATGGAGTTTAGTAAACATCCCTCATTCAAAAGACTAGAATGACAGGTTAAGGACGGGTTACCTCCTTGACATGGGATTCTTTCTCTGCTTCAACATAAATGTAATTCTTTAGGTGTTCCAGTGCAATCACAGATTTAATCTGGAGATCGTCCCTATCAATGAATTTTTGCATTAGACAAAGGGCTGTCTCTCGCTCATGTCCAATCTGAAATCATAAATAGACAACAATGAGTTCAAAAGGTACAAAAAAAACAAATAGCAGAGGCAGAGGCAGAGGCAGAGAGCTTAATTTCCCTAAATTTTGCAACCTACCGCACATTTGACCATCCAAAGCTTTGGATCCTTCACTGATGGCAGGAGAGCTTGCTGATCAACCTCGGTGAAAACCTCGTCAGCATAATCAAACTGTGGCTGCCTTCCATATTTATATACTAGGTGCTGTAAAATCTTATCCGTGTCATCTTCTTCCTCCTCCTCCATAGGAACAGAATGGCGCCTAGGGTTCCTCACACCCTCGTCAGGATTGTCGGGCAGATCGTCATCAATAAAGCCTGCTCAAGCAAACGAGCATAAGTCCAGCGCCAACACAAATGGCCTTGCTTTTGCACAATACACAACTAGCCAAGCACAGGAATTTGTTGATCCCAACAGAAAAGTAACAACGTTACATATACTTCTATGCCAATAACAAACATACATATGAACATCAGTCAAGACCGATGGCAAGTACACCCATAAAGAAACTGCAATTGATGATCAGTTAAACATCACATCCTGCACCGTCCGATGTCAACGAGTATTTGTTCATCTGCCAATCCAGTGCAATCTATTATATAGTTTGATGCAGCAAGAGTAAGGAATAGAGCAAACAGGGCTTCAACAAGTACATCGAAAAACCGCGCAGCGTGGCATCAGAGTATCCAAACGAAAACCACAAATTGATTCTAGTTGATAGGTCCCCAGCAATTTCTTGAAGATATGACGACACTAGTCTACCCCCGTGATGACAATGTGGGCAGGGACAGACTGTTGATTTCAACAACTATTTCCCAGGCATGTATATATATCCTGGGTAGCTCCAGCCATAAGTGGCAGGAAGTGATGAATTTTGATGGAACATGGATGATTTTGGTCATCATGATCTCCGACCCATTCATGATAAAATCCCGTAATTAACATAGCTTGCCACTAAAGCCCACTGGTGGTTCACAACAGGACAATAAGAAGCTTTGAGTAAATCATTGCCATATAATGCGACTAAATTACCACCAGGCTATCGAACCTAGCGAACATTGAGGTTAAGAATAGGATGCAATCAAGCCAGGAAGCCGACCAAGCAAGCCAATTAAGCCCACCCTCACCATTTCAAGCATGGGTTAGCTACTCCCAAACGCAAACATGGTCCAGGAGTCCAGGGAAATCCAAATTCCAGAGAAGGAACTGGCGTCGTCGATCGCAGAAATCCACGATCACGTAGAAATGCTACGGAACCGTCGACGCGGAAACCGAAAGCGTACAAAAAATCGGCACGAAATTCTGCGAAATTTGGTACGGGAAATCGGCCCCGACGGTGTACGGAAGGAAGCTAGGGCACGGCAAAGCGGGGGGTGGGTGGGGCAGCTCACCGGGCTCGTACTCCCCTTCCTCGTCCTCCTCGACGTCGTCGTCGACCTGCGCCATGTCGTCGATGAGGATGGACGCCCGCTTCATCCTCTTGCTTCCCTTTCCGCCGCCGCCGCCGCCGCCAGCGTAGTCCTCGTCGTCGTCGTCATCCTCATCCACACCCTCCTCATCCTCGTCGTCGTCCTCGCTGGCCGCGTCGTCGATGAAGCTCTCGACGCCCGACCGCCGGCCCCTCCGCGGCCGCTTGCCGCCGCGCTCCTCCTCCTCGTCCGAATCGTAGGTCTCCGCCGCCTCCTCTTCCGACGAATCGTCCTCCTCGCCGCGGCCGCGGCCGCGGCGCGACATTGCGGCGGCGGCGGCGGCTAGGGTTTCGGCCCCGCGGCGCGGCCCGCTGTGGCTGGAGCGTGGCCCCGCGTGGCAGAGCGGAACCCTCGAGGGCCGAGACGCGAGCGTGGGTGCGTCGGCGAGCGAGGTCGGGGTGGTGGGTGGGTGGTTTGAGAGCCAGGAGTTTTCGATTGCCGGCAAGGGGCACTGGGTTATTAGCGGCGAGTGTCTACTTATAAGAAGGGGATGGCGTTGGGTGGGCTGGGCCGGGCCGGGCCGGACGTTGTGGCGGCGCCAGGGTATGATTGGTCGGAGTAGAGGACTAATGGGGCTTCTGGACCATTCCCTCCAACAACCATGAAAAATTCTTGCCCATCCGTCAAATAAGCCCGGTTCAGCCCAATCTTGCAGAGTCTGCGCAATGGGCTTATTCCGTTCACCGCATTTGCAGCCGCCAAACCCTATTCGAGGCCTCCTGAAGCGAGCGCGCACTGGGCCAGGCCTATTAGCGAGGGTGATTTTGTATTCTAGTTTTCTGTTTTACACTGGTTTCTTCGGTTCTGTCCTTTTTTTCTGTTCTTTCTACTGGTTTTCCTGCTTTTCGCCGGTCGTTTTTCTAAATATTTTTTATTTTTGAATTTTTTCAATTCTTTTTTATTTTCAGTATTTTAAAATTTTGAACATTTTTTTGTTTTGAACACTTTACAATTTTGAACTTTTAAATTTTGAGTAATTTTCAATTTTGAACATTTTTTCAGTGCTCAAACATCTTAGCAGACCTCATACTAAGACGAGGGCCGCATGGGACTGAGAACATCCTATGCGCATGCTATGGATGCCTGCTAAACCACAAGCCATATTTTTTCGAAAATGATGGCCAATATATTAATAATTATCACCAACACTAAAAAAAAAAATCAAAAGTAGTAAAAATTACAAATAGGTCTTTGCACTATCTAGCGTAGACTACGAGCACTAGAGTGAGCTAAATGCATGACGCCGTCCTCGCTCCACCATCATTGGAGCCGAGCGAAGCTTGTCGAAGTAGAACTTGTTGTAGTTGATGGACATGAAGTCGTCGTGCTAAGTCATCGCCAATAATGAAAATCGTAGATCGTAAGAGCCAAACCTATAACTACATTGACGAACACAAAGACAGACTAGATCCTAGGAGATCCACCAAACACAAAACCCCATGCACCCTCCGCTAGTACCAGGCGCACCACCGGAGCGAGAACCTTATTCTACCATTAGGATGTTGCATCTGCCTCATCATCCCAAAAGAAGACACTAAAAAACATAAAAAAGGAACCGTAAAACCTCCCGTTGATGAAAGTATTGTGGTCCGCCACACCTGCAAGGCCACCAAAGGTGGACCATACCTACAGCGTCACTGCGAGGCACCGGAACCCTAGATGGGTTTCACAGGTCGGCTTTCTCCAGGATCCGTAACCACAATCCAGTTGCACAAACTTGTGGATCCTTGTATTTTGGGGGCATCGAGAAACAACGGTCAATAAGAAAATACATAGTTCTATGTATTTTGTTTATCCTTGCATTTCGGGGCATCGAAGGTGCGGCTGGCCATGGCCCCTCATCCAGGAGGGTCCATTTTCTTCCTTTTAGGTATTTTAGTGTCTTTTTTGGGATGCTAAGACGGGGGGTTACATCTTGAAGTAAGAATAAGGACAAGACACTTCTAGCCAACAAGAAGGACAAGAGAAAGCACCAGCAAAAAGAAGAGGTTGTGAAGAACTACGTCATCATACAACACAAGAACCTTATCGTTGAAGAGATCAATGCCCACAACATGCGCAAGGAATTGGAGCCTGCCGTACTTAGCGAGGAGGCTAAGCTCATGACGACCTCCTTGACATAGGTATAACCCCTGGTCCATAATTGACGAAGAAAGCTCATGGAGTCGAAGATTTGGAGGTCCAGAAGGTTGAGGATGTTCGGATTAGAAAAGTAGAGTTATTATAGGAAACTTGTATCTATATAGCGAAAGGTCCAACACGGTCCGATAATATGTACTTGTGCGACACAAAAAAACTCTCGGCTTCACCTCCTATATAAAGGGGAAACTAAGGTCGAGATACGGATCGAGTCATTGCAAACTCTAGCCACCTTGTTTCGTTGAGTTGGACGCCTTTGTTCTGAAAGATCGAGATGTCGCCTAGAGGGGGGTGAATAGGCAATTAAAAACTCTTACGGATTTGTCTTGTAAGAATGCGGAATTAAACTAACGTTTAGTTTACAAGCACAAACCCTAAATATGCTAAGTTCAACTAAGTGTAACAATAGCAACTAGAGCTAAGCAAGATAGGCACAAGATATATGTAGCACAAGTGATAGCAAGATATATGTACTTCAAGCACGATGGCTATCACTAGAAAAGAGAGCTCGGGTATAGAAATAACCGAGGCACGCGGAGACGAGGATGTATTCCCGTGTTCCCTTCCTTTGCAAGAAGGTACGTCACGTTTGGAGGAGTGGAGGTCCCACGAAGGATTCCCCGCGCCACGAAGGCTCACCCTATTCTCTGAACCACACCCACGAAGGATAATGGCCCTTTCCTTATGGTTAGCGTTTCCTCCGCTCCGGAGATGGCAAGCTCCACAACCACTTCACAAGCTCCACGAAGGAGAAGCCCGGGCCTCTTCACAATCTTCTTGAAGAGATCACCGGAGCACCAACCGCCAAGCCAACTAGGAGGTCTCCCTCCAAGAGTAACAAGCTCACGGTCTCTCACTCGAACTAATCGTGGTGGCACTACTAGGAAAAAGCCTATAGGTGGAGGCAATAGGTGCCGGCGCACCACCATGGACGTGCGCCGGTGGAAAGTGTTGCCGGCGCACCACATTTCAGACGCGCCGGAGATGCGGACCTACTGCCGGCGCACCAGCTGAGTCGACGCGCCGGCGTTATTTCCTGGCATGGGCTCGGCCGATTCGGGCCAGGCCCAAGAATCATTGCCGGCGCACCAGCCCAGGGGCGCGCCGGCGGAAATATGCTATTGCCGGCGCGCCCCCGGGCTGGTGCGCCGGCAATGATTCTTGGGCCCGGCCCGGGGTGATATAGCCGAATGGGCTATGTTCGTCGCGCGCACCCATGCCCTCGGTGCGCCGGCGAGTAACTCGGGCGATTATTTCTGCTCAACAACCACTCCCCCCACTACCATTACTCCACTCCTCCACACAAACCCGAGCCTTCTCCCAACCCAGCTCATTTTTGCCTATTCCTATCTCCAATTTAGCTAATTTGACCAAACAAAATCATATTTTTTGAGCAAATCTTCGCTTCCTACATGCATCTCCCACATCCCCCTATGTAGATCTAGATCTACTATCCCGCATTGACCGCTCAATCTAGATCTAGATCTAGAAAGTCGGCTTCCATACGCCGTGGTAGCGGCGCGACGTCTTGATCTCGTTGACGAATATATCAAACAAATAGGTGATTAATGAACAAATTGAGGAATGAAATCGATATATATTGGACACTTGAAGCAAAAGCTCGTGTGTGGCATATATATATATGTTATGTTTTTGCTTGTGCTTGTGTGTGTTGGCGTTGAAAATGAGTTGCCAACGTTGCGCCGAAATGTTGATTCTTTAAGTTTCCGTTTCGGCACATTTCTGGCGCTCCTATGTCCTACCGTGTAGGAAGGTCATGCCGAAATTTTCCGTGAAAACTACCGACGGATGCATGGTTCTAATCAATTATATAATCTTACCGTGCAGGCCATAATGGTTATCGAGATGAGTGAAAGCGTCGTGATGAGATATCTGAAACACGCGATCATCGACATGTATGAAAATAACCGCACGGAGGTATTGTGTCCGTGCCGAAGATGCAAACGAGTGAAATGGTTTGACCCCTATTCGAGGCAAATTGCGGGGGCACCTGCTCACTAATGGTTTCATGCATGGACACACTCAATGGATGAGTGATGATGGCGCGGAGGTCAATGGGGCGACAGCAGCAGGTGGTAATGGCCGGCAAGAAGGAGGGCATCATGATATTGATGACGATGAAGAGTTTGTCGCACGGGACGATAACCTTGACGATGACAATATCCTTGACGACGACAATAACCTTGACGATGACGAAGAGGTGCCGCTAGCTTCAGTCGTGCGGGACCCTCATCTTCAAGATCTGCTTCTCGAAAAGACGAAAGGCGCCAAGCGGAAATCAAAGCTTGAGCAACTCGAGATAGACTCGAATACTCCGTTGTACGACTCAGGTCGCGGGTTGGGGGAGTCCCGCTGAGAGTAGCTCTCGATGTGCTGCGGATGAAGGCGAAACACGGATGGACGGACACAAGCGTCGACGACATCCCGGAATACGTGAAAGATCTCCTTCCTGCCGGGAACACGTGTCCTCGGTAGTCTAGCCGAGGCCAAGAGAATCACGTGCCCTCTCGACTTACCCCACGAAAAGTATAACGCCTGCATCAACGACTGTATCATGTATCGCAAGGAGCACATGGACAAGACCAAATGTCCTGTGTGTGACGCTGAACGGTACAAGAAAGGGAAGAAGAAAGCTCCTCGGAAAGTTGTGTGGTACTTCCCGCTCGCCCCCCGGCTTCAACGGTTCTACGGGGACCGCAAGGAAGCAAAGCTCATGCGCTGGCACGCTGAAAGAAAGGAGGCAGTGTTGAATGATGAAGAGCGGATTGAGCACCCGAGGCTTCGACGCACCCTTCGGATGCAAGCCAGTGGAAAGCATTAGACAATGAATTCGGAAGTTTTGGGGCAGATCCCAGAAACATCAGGTTGGGTGCTAGCACGGACGGATTCAATCCGTTCGGAAACCAGAGCAACACACATAGCACATGGCCCGTGTTTGTATGGATGTACAACCTCCCGCCCTGGCTGTGCATGAAGAGGAAGTACATACAGATGAGTATGCTAATTCAAGGGCCGACACAGCCAGGAAATGATATCAACATGTATGTCGAACTATTAAAGGAGGAGCTTGAAACGTTGTGGGCGGAGGAAGGGGTAGATACATGGGACGCCGTCGCGGAAGAATATTTCCCTTTGAGACCCGCGTTGATCACGACGGTGCAGGACTACCTCGGATACGGTTACATTTCGTGCTAGGTGTGCCATGGACACAAGACATGTGTTAGGTGCATGGAAGAGACGATGTTTTTGCAGCTTGGTAAGGATCCAGGCTCTTCGAAAACAGTTTACATGGGGCATCGAAGGTGGTTACACAAGACTGACCCGTGGAGAAAGCGTGGAGATTTGTTCGATGGTACAAATGAACCCCGAGGACCTCCACGTAAGAAGAGCGGTGAAGAGATCGATACATTACTGAAAGGTTGGAAGGAGTGCCCTGCGCCGGGAAAGATTCGTCAAAAGCCTGGAGAGAAGAAGAAAAAGGAAACGATGCCACTCATTGGTGTATGGAAAAGGAGGTCTGTGTTTTGGGACTTGCCGTACTGGAAAATTCTCGATACACCTCACTGCCTTGATGTCATGCATATTACAAAGAACGTGTGCGAGAGCTTGCTTGGCACTCTTCTCAACATGCCGGACCGGACCAAAGATGGGCCGAAAGCAAGACACGACCTGAAAGTTTTGGGCATCAAGGAAGAGCTTCAGATCCCGGCGGCCCAAGAGGGACAGTCGGAGGAGGAGGCGGACGGCGGTCGAAGCGCAAAAGGATTAAGCAGCCGGACTATTCATCGTCCCCCTCCCTGCTTCACTTTTAGTCCGGCCGAGGTCGATCAATTTTTCAATTGCCTTCTAGGAGTCAAAGTGCCCTTCGGTTACTCCGGGATAATAAGCAGATACATGGACCCCAAGAAACGAAACTTCAGCGGCATGAAGTCTCATGACTGTCACGTGATGATGACGCAGATTCTTCCGGTTGCAATCCGAGGTATAATGGATGACCATGTCCGTGCAACGCTGATCGGGCTCGTAACTTCTTCGACGTCATAACTCGGAAGTCGATAAGCGTGAAGAAACTCGCAAGGCTCCGAGGAAGAGATCGTGGTGATCCTATGTGAGCTTGAGATGTACTTCCCGCCTGCATTCTTTGACGTGATGGTCCATCTGTTGGTCCATATCATGGATGATATCATCAGTCTAGGGCCGGCATTATTACACAACATGATGTCGTTTGAAAGAATGAATGAGGTCATTAAAGGATACGTTCGTAACAGGTCACATCCGGATGGAAGCATCGTCCAGGGTTGGCTCACCGAAGAGTGCATCTCTTTCTGCACGAATTATCTAGACATCGAGGACTCTGTTGGTTGCCTCAAAACAAGCACCTCCGCATGTTCGAGGGAGTAGGCCACAAAAATGGAAGGAATGAACTGCACGTGCACATGTCTGGTCGGACTTCCGACTTTGACAGGGCCAACTTAGTAGCGCTACAACACATTGACTTGATCGATCCTTGGTTGAAAGAGCACAAAACCATGATAGAGAACAGTGGCAAGCCGATGATGACGGAAGCAGAAATATACAGAGAGCACAACTCCTCTTCCGCGCGCTGGTTCAAAGACCACATTGATGCTAATCCCCCACCAATGGATTCTGACAAGGATAAACTAGTATTGGCCTTGTCACATGGCCCCGCGTCCAACATCATGACTTACCAAGCGTACGATATCAACGGGTACACATTCTACACGGAAGAAAAAGACAAGAACGAGTGTTTACCGAACTCGGGGGTAACGATGGATTCCTGGACGGGTGACGTAAAGACTAGATATTACGGAAGAATCGAGGAAATGCGGGAGCTTAGCTACGGCTGGGGAGAAAGTGTCGATGTTCCGTATCGGATGGGCTAAGAGCGTCACAAAAGAAGACCGGTATTTCACCACCATGTTTCTACCCGAAGCCAACAAATCAAAGTCCACGAACGCCACCGCGCGGAATGAGCCATGGGTACCGGCGGAACACGTGCACCAATGCTTCTTCATAACCGACCCATCCAGTGCCTAGCCGTGTTATCGTGAGGAGAGGCAAGAGGACCATCGTCGGAATGGATGGAGTCGCCAACGAGGAAGACTTCGAAGGACAAGTCGGAGACCCAATGATGGAAGAATCCGAGGACGAAGACACAACATACACCACAAGAAGAAGCAGGACCACGCTACCGAGGTCAGGTCGACCCTTCAAAAGAAGAAGTCACGACATGGCGCTAAATTATTCAACGACGAGCAAGAAAAGCAAGAAGAAAGTGAAACACTCTTCTCAATCGATGATGTAAAACTTTATTTGCAATCTATAACTCATATTTTGTGTAATTCATAACTACTCATATGGTCATGGCCAATATTTTATGTATGACTAATTAATATTGTGTTGGTCAATATTTTGTGTATGTATTATTTTGTGAAACACTCTTCATGTTTTTTTACATAACTCATGCATATTTCTTTGTTATTATCTTGAAAAGATAAGAAAAATAAAATAGTATAGCATTTTGGGTAAAAGAAAATAAACATACAATAAATAGAAAAGAAATAAATAAATAAAAAAGTATAGGATTTTGTATAGCATGTATATATACTGCTACACATGTCCCGAGTTACAGCTGTGCCACGCTTGTGCCGGCGCACCACGTCCATTGTTCGCCGGGGGTATACGTGTCCCCGGCAAATGAGGGACCTGGTGCGCCGGCAATAAGCGTGGCACAGCTGTAACAACAACTTAACCGTTTTCTCTCTTCCTCTCCCCAGCCAAATCCCCCTCTGCCTAGATCAAGCGCCGCCGTCGTTGGAGAAGAAGGAGCCGCGCGCGCCACCCCAACTCCCCCCTCTCGAGCGCCGCCATTCTGCCCCGCCACTGTCCTCCACCAGCCCCCACCACCTTCCCTGTACGCCGCCGCGGAGGACCCGAGAAGGAGGCCGCCGCACATCGAGGAGGAGGAGGCCGCTTCACCTCGAGGAGGAAGAGGAGAGGCCACCGTCGTCGCTACCGTCACCATCGGTGAGCTTCCCTCTCTCCTTCCCTCCACCTTCCCCCTCCCCTCTTCCCTTCCCTCCACCTTCCCCCCTCCCGGCTAGGGTTCCAGCTAGTTAGGGTTCATTGGAGTTCATAGTCTCTGTTTGCAAATTGAAATGCTTTAGGGTTCCTGCTAGTTAGGGCGAATTCTCATGCTCATGCTCACTAGAGATTTTGAAATGCTACTGGTTGCAAATAAAGATTTTGAAATGCTACTTCTCATGCTCATGCTCACTGCCAAAAAAGAAAATGAAAATAAAAATGCTTGCAGTACCTAGGTAGCTAGGCAGTAGGGTTTTTTCTTAGCTTCTTTTCATGTTTTTCTTTTCTTTTGCCTCTCTGGTTAGAAGAATATATTTCATCTTCTGCAATATTGTGGTCAAATGGAACGAAACAAGGGACAAAGCAACATCATTGATCCATTTATCAAATGCCTAATGCAAATGCAAATGAAAATGCCTAATGCTACTTGCAAATGAAGTAGGTACTGGTTGATATAGCAATAAGTAGTATTTGCATTAGGCCAGTGCATCAATAAGTATGTTACAGTAATTAAACCAGTGCATCTGTTGATTATATACATCATTATCATGTTAAAGGAAAGAGGCAGGAGCTCTGGCATTATTCAATCAAACAGATAGTGCATTCTTTCAATTATCAAGTCCATGATTATGCGAGAGCTCCGGCATTCAATCAAACGAAGTGCTATTTTCATTTCACATTTTTCTTTAGTAAGAAGCTCATGTGGGCCTTTGTGCTATTTTAATTCATGGTTGGTTTAAGCAATGAGATAAAACCACCTTGCTTATTGGTGCTGTCTGTAGGCATGTCTGATGCTCATGACAATAATGAAATGCAAAAATGCTTGCTCATGCTCATGCTTGCCATAAATTGCTACTCGGTTCAAATTGCTTGTGATAGCAGCTTTTGTTTTCTTTATTCATTGCTTGCTGTTTGATTTTTGGGTGAGCTGGATGCTGCTTTATGAGTGACTAGTAATAAGTAAATGACTTGTTGTACACTGATTTATAAGTAAATGACTAGTAACACTACAAAGGAAGAC
>NC_061509.1:245180308-245201693 GCF_022539505.1 Lolium rigidum | reverse complement strand
TCGTCACCTATTAACAGACACGATGGAAGCCCTTCCCGCTTGGGTAATGGGTGACGATTTTTTCTTGACGACAAATCATACCGTCAAGCATTACCTTAAATGCTTGACGAAAGATGAATTCGTCACCTATAAGGACACATCCATGACGGTATGCATTTTTGTCACCAGGGTTTTCGTCAACAAATCCCCCATCTCTTGTAGTGTAATAAGGAAAATGCATGAATACCCTCCCTGGTTTAGGATTCATTTGATGCTTCCCTAAAAATTGTAAATGCTGGCCAAATTGGAGGATTCATTCTCTGGTTCATTTAAAAACAATGATGAAAAAATGGTCATGCTAGTCCTACTGGTTGATTTAGTTGGTTAATCAAAATGCTTGGTATCTCAAGTTGATATTTTGCATTCTCTGGTTCAGTTTTGCATGCTCATTTTTGTACAGACTAGAATACATGGTAAAGTCAGTAGCTTTAATTTGTCTGGTTCACATGTGCTATTTTAATTTCTCTGGTTCACATGCTATTTCTCTGGTTTGAATTTGTTCTCTGGTTTGAAAAAAGAAAATGAAATGCATGCAGTAGATTTGTTTATATGAAATGCAAAATGCAGTAGTTGCTACTGCTGCTATATATGAAATGCAAGCTGCAGTAGTTGCTCTCTATTTTTTCTGTTTCTGCTGCCACCTGTGTTGTCTAGAAGATTTAGAACATTAACTTGATAGTCTAGTGAAGCAAAAGAAAATTGCTAAGTAAATGACTTGATAGCTGTACACTGATTTATAAGTAAATGACTTGATAGCTGTGTTCCAGGGAATAAGCTAGAGAGCCAAGACTGTATTTCTGTTGTAATTAAGCAGTAATGCTGCCAGGGATGCCAGGGATGTAAAATGCTCACTATACTGATTGTAGTACATGCAATGCTGCTGCTACTATTGTTTCTCCTACTATTGTTGATGCCTGCTGCTACTATTGTTGCTGCTACATTATGAGTTATGTAACTTGAGAGTTAAGATGTTTCTGCTACTATTGTTGCTGCTACATTTTGAGTTATGTAATTGGAGAAAATTCCTATATGTGTTTGCATTTCTGTTACAGGGATTGAGTTGCTATTGAGTGCCGGAATGTTGATTCATTTCCGTTCCGGCAATTCTAGCACTCGGCATGACCAATTTTTAGCAAAGGTCATGCCGAATTTTTCCGTGAATTCTAACTCTTTTTCATATTCTATTAGTGCAAGCCACCATGGCGTCTCAAGAACAGTTAGAGGAGCACTACAATAGGCACTTCTTTAGGACGGAGGAGGATGCCGAGGCCGCTGGTGTTGGCGGCGACGAGGACCATGAGATGGAGGATGCCGCCGGGGGTAGTGCCGACGAGCCAAGCGGCAACGAGCCAAGTGGCAACGAGGCAAGCGGCGCCGCCGGGGGTAGTACCTACAAGCCTAGCGGCGATGAGGCAACCGGCACCGCCGGGGGTGGCGGCGAGACAAGCGGCGACGATCCTAGCGGCGCCGCCGGGAGTAGTGGCACCGGGACAAGTGGTTCCAAGAGGCCGCGGAAGGCAAGGCGCCAAAACACGGTCGCCACCGGCAGAGACACAATCAAAGAGGTGGACCCCGCCAGTAGTTTGCCGTTGGAGCCTAAGGATGTTGCCAAGGGGTACGGCAACCAACTGGCATGTATCCTCCGAGAGGTCATCAATCTCAACCAGACGGATCTCCGAGCTGAGAACAAAGCGCATTTGCGAGCCCAGCTCATTGCGAGGTTGCACTCGCGATACAAGTTCCTAGGCGACTACGCCTCCACTCATGAAACCAAGAACATTGTGAACTCACAAGCCCTCCTGAAGTTCACCAAACACCTCAGCAGCTATAAGTACATGGTGCGGAAGCTGATTGCTGAGGGCAAAGGTTTCGAAGAGGTCCACTCTGCCTTTCCGCATGTCTCCCAGGCGGACTTTGATGCTTTTGTGGCCAATGAAGAGCTACAAGCGACCAAGAATCGCAAGTTGTGGGGGAAGGAAATGCGGGAGCTTAACATCGGCAACCACAACCTTGGGAGCCGTGGGTACGAGGGAAAGGAGCAATATTGGGCGAAGGAGGACGAGGCGTATGTAAATGCCGGCATTGAGAACCCCTGGCTGAAGTACAAGGACCCGCTTGAAAGAAGATTCATCAGGTCCCGGTACCATAAGAAGAAACTAACCGGGGAACTTGTCACAGACCCCAAGGTCGTAACTGACATAATTTGGTTCACGAACGACAAGAAGGTCCTGTCGTTGAAGACAAAATTGGTAAGCAATTTACCGGTTTAATTAGATCAAGTATCGTTCATATAATAGTAGCAACATTTCTAAATGGTTCGCGTTTCTTCCGCAGGAAGAAGAAAGACAAAAACTTTCTCAATGTGACGAAGGCTCCTCGTCCCGAGCGTCGACGGGCAGGGTAGCCTGGGACAAGCCTCTCGTACGGGCGCTAAACATCGTTAATTAGCATTCACCTACGAGAAGGCCGCATAGAGGCCGTGTGGCTGGCGCCGGTACAGGATACAAGCATGGTCACTACGACTTGTCGTCTGCGGCCGATAAAAATGCGCGCAATGAGAGGAAGCAGCGGGAGGCGGAGGAAATGAGGGAGTCAATCCTAGCCCAAGTCCAAGCTGGTTTGGTACCGCAACTGGTACCGCAACTCAAAGCTACACTCGTACCTGAAGTCAAAGCTGAAGTCGCCGCTTCAGTCCAAGCAGATTTCAACGCTCAACACGCGTGGTATGAGGGTGGCAAACAAGCCCACTCCCCCCCCCCCGAAAATGCAAGTGGTTAGCTTCGACGGCAGCAAACTTCGATGGCGCCGCCGTCCGCCGGCAATGACAATGTTATAATGGAGACTCCTCCGGCCGCCGACAATGTCGCCGGTGCTAGGGATTCACCGTCCATGCCGGGTAGCAGCCCCTCCGTCACTTGCACGCCCGCCGCCGCATGTGCCGGCCCGTCGACATTAGCCGAGCTCAACGCCCTCACGGTAATTAACTAATGTGTACATCAAGTTAATATATTAGTTTCATCATCCTTGCCCTCTCTCTAACGCCATACACATGTTCTCGTAGGCGCTCTCAACGCCATGCACCTTCCCGATGAGAGTAAACGACGAACTCAAAGACGTCGCGAGGGGTCCATCCTTCGGCCCCTGGATAAGAAGTGGCACACACGAGATATGGAGGATGACGTTTACCGGGTTGAAGTGGATCGGGCGTTACCGGGCTATGAGGATTTGTTTCCTCCTAATCAACCGCATGGTGCCGATGACGATAGCCCGTTGAATCTGGCCTCACTGAAGGGTTGGTACTGCTATGGCCGAAGACCCTTATTCGGATCAACACCTACTCGGGGTCGACGGCAAGCAAAGACAAGCACCTTGCGGCGCCATAGGTCAGCGTCCCTCCACGACAGCCAGCGGCGCCGGTGGTCATCGCCCCACCACAACGGACAGTGGCGCCAGAGGTCAGCGCCCCACCACAACAGCCAGCAGCGCCAGAGGCCGAGGAATACGAACGTGAGAACTTCCAATGGGATATTCCTACATCTTCACAAGTTGTCCATGAGGATGCGCCGGCGTCGAAATATGTGTGCTCCAAGAAGCTGTTCGATTCTCAAGAAACGGCTGAGGAGGAAAATCCTGAGGAGGTCGCCACCGCCGCCGTCAAAAAGATGCTGAGCCCAAACACACTCCGTGCTACGGCCAATACGGCGATGGATGGTCCAGTACTACAACCCAAGAAGAGGAAGAGGGCAAATAAGAAGGACGCCAAAGACAAGGCGGCGGCCAAATCCAAGGACACGGTCCCACTCCTTGACAAGTTGCCAAACAATTGGCGACCTCTGCATCACTTGGGTGAACCGATGCTGCCGGAGCATGTCGTCAACAAACTCACCCCGGATATGAGGAGCTTGCATGAGATCGTCGGGCATGTGGAGAAGCAACTTCTCATATCAAAAAATCCTAGTTACCCTCTCTTCGTGGCGAAGGTGCCAAGCGGCATGAACTTCGTCGAGAAGTACCCCGCGGACTTGTGCTTCATCCGGTTCAATGACATCTTCAGCATCTATCGCATGCAAATGCTCCACTTTAGTGTGGTTCGCCTAGTTGCTCTTAGCTTGTCTTCCCAGATTGTTAAGGAGGGGACGCCGACCATCGCGATAATGGACCCCTTCTATATGCGGGAGAGCATCATCTGCAACGCTGGGGATCGGGCGATTGCCACCCAGCAGGTCGAGGATTTCATGCTGGCGAACATTAAAAAGGGCGCCATTCTCATCCCTTACTTCCCCGAGTAAGTAATCACTCGCTAGTCCCCCATCACCATTCTTTTCTATATCTCCATTTGCATTTCCAAAGGTTAATCCGTGTGTTTTCCGTAGAGACAAGTTCTGCACCCTCATCGTCGTGCACCCGCAACACTCGCATGCAGTCTATCTCGACTCGGGTAGGGACCACAAGAAAGACTACACCCACATCAGGGCCCTTCTCAATGATGCTCTCACCGGCTTCGCCAACAAGGCAGGCCCCCTCAAAGTAGAGAGGAAATCCCGAGGAGGCTTGGTCTTAACCCACACAACCAACTTCCTCTGCCTCAGCCGGTTGGCTGGCCGGGTGGGCCGGCGTGCGGCCCAGCTGACCGGTCGCCCAGTCGGCTGCCCCTCTTTTCTTTTTCTTCTTTTTCTTCTTTTCCTTTTCCTTTAATAACTAGTGCTCCCGAACTCCGATTCGAATGAAACCAATTTTGTTTGGAAGATAACAACAAATGCTATCCTATAGAAAGTGCAAACTCAAGAATATGTAGGAGGGAATTTTATCATGAATATAAAAGGTAGAACCTTATATCATGAATAACCGGTAAAATCACCCAACCTCGAAAACGCAATAGAAGATGCATGCGAACTCCGTTTTCGATGAACTTGGGCTTGTTGTAAAGCTAGCAACAAGCTCAAGAACCTTACACATAGAAACACCAAGAAGCAATAAGGATATGCAAAGTATGCAAAGGGTTGAGCTCCCTAAGACGATGTGATCAAGTTACCCAACCGAAAACCCCTCTTGATAGTGCGGCTATCTATCCTATAATCCGGTCTCCCAACAACCACCTTGAGACCGGTAAAAGAAAAACGTAGCAAGGCCATATCTTTGCCTTGCGCATCCCGCTTGATCTTGATGATAACTCTTCAAGCTCTACTCAAACCGAAATGCCTCACTTGATCAATGTTGCTTAGTGAAGACTCACAAATGCTCCCCCATACACTATGATGGGAAAGCTCCATTGATGCACATCTTCACATGTCCATTATCACCAAATGGACGGCAAGCTTCAAAGCATGTGATCCACTCAAGATGCTCATCTTGAACTTGCCCAACTCAACCTTGTATCTTCTCATACTCACTTAAGATAGAGCATGGCTAATATTGAGTTCCACATAAGAACTCCATCTTCATTTCTTCTTCTTGATCATATCACATATATATCTTCATACCGATGATCTTGATGCTAATACACAAGGTATACCTTTATCTTCATGGCATCCATACTTGAATCCAACACATGGAGTACAAGTAGTACCTATGGAGTATCCGTTCATATAAACTCAATGAAAACATTAGTCCATAGGGGTTGTCATTAATTACCAAAACCACACATAGGGGCAATGTACCCTTACATGTTCGTTTGACATCCTTCGAGATCTACTTGCCCTCTACTTTCTACGAAACCCTAAGTCTACAATCTGTAGGCATTGACGAGTCGATACCTCGTCACTCCTTAACTAAAGACATGGATCCTACTCAATGGACATGGTTGGAGAAGAAGATGATGATCCTTGATCAAGATGTGTGATTCACTTGATCGCACAATAATTTGTGGCTAAATTATTTTCGACTTTGGGTATGCCAGCAAGTAGAATTTGAACTTTCATGTTGTACTAGTTTGGATTATTTGCTATTCTTTGGCTATTACTTGATTTATTTAACGTTCGAAATGTGGACATGAAAATTGTCTAAAATTGCAAGGTTGCAGACCAAATGCGGGGTAAATTTGGGGCTGCTGCCAATCGCTAACGGACCTGGGCATATTCCCTTTCTGAGGGCCACCACAAACGGATCCAAACGGACAGTTTGACGACCTAAAATATACGGCCCACAGTTGTAGATGGCCTAGTATGTGGGTTCCTGGTTGCATCACAAGAATCTTCCCATGAGTGTGGCCAACAACCAAACCAAACCATGTGATTAATTCCATTAAACTCAATGTTTAAATAGCATGCTAAAAGATAATAGGGGCGGCCTCCTCCAAATGTTATACACGCTATATCGTGCTAATACCGTGCTCTATTTAAGTTACGTTTTAAAAATTCATATGTAGGCTAAAAATGAAGGTCTTAGCAAAATTAAAGGATGTATTCAAAAAATGAGAGAACAAGACACACATAACCACATACGAAAATAGGTATGCAAATTTTCTAAAAGCTTAACATCAACATTAAATGGGCCATTTACTTACCCTAAATTACTTATTAAGAATCATCAACATTACCGATATTATCTTCCTATTTAGAAGAGGGACCAAGAGATGACAGTTTGTCACCACGATAAATAAAGACCAGCTTGTTGTTTTTCTAAGGAGACAAACTTGGGCTCCTAGGCCGACATGATGGAAGAAATAGTGTGATAAAGCTACAAAGTTTTAGCGATATAGTATGCTATTTAGCAAATATTGTCGTTGCAAGCAAAAAGAAAAAGAAAAAGAAAAAGAAATTAGCATGAAGTCTATAGATATGCTATACCGTGCGATTTTTTTCTTTCCATATTTAAACTTATCTAACTTGTGGCGTTGCAAAGTGTGACAATCACTGGGGGAGCTCCTTTGAGGCCAAACCGGGCCATGGCCCGCCCAGCTTTTCTGCAAAAAAATTATTCACTCCTATGTATCTATGGCCCATCCCACTTGCACGTGTTGCTCCTCAATATACTTTGGTCGCTCCCTGACTCCCTGGTCGTTTCCTCTCACAGGTTCTCTCGACAGAAACTATGGCCACGGAGACGCCTCGCTAGGTATGGGATTTTGGAAAAAGGAGGAGAAATCTGGAAAAGTGGTGGCCTATAGAAGGAACAGCAGCGTCGTGCTGCCGTTGGCAACAGCGTATCGCTGTAGCCAGCAGCCCATAGGCACGGACGCATCGCACGGGCACGGGGCCGGCAGGACTTCAGCCGACGTTGCGACCCGGCGAGCAGCGATTATTGTCTGCGGACCGAATCGACCCTCTCCTCTTCTCCAACCCCCCTCCTAGGTAATCTTCTATCTTTCCCCAAAAATTTAGCTAGCAATTTGTAGAATCTGCTGTTTAGTGCTCACAACACTGAACTGGGAATTTGTTTTTTAGCTTTGCAAATTACAACAGCCAACATCTATGGGAACAGCCACTTGCAACTGCAATGGGAAACACCAGTACACCACTAAGAAAAATTAAGTTTGTCTTGAAAAGAAAAAGGAATGAGACAAGTGAAATTAAAGATTCATCATCTTCAACCAATGAAAGCGGAAAAAAAGATCTAAGTAATGAGTAATGTGTAGTGAAGTAGTGTGGTTTGGAAAAAAAAATGTATATTTGAAAGCTTGGCCCGCCCATGAAATTTCTTTAAGCTCCGCCACTGGTGACAATCCTTCTATACAAACCAAAGAAATAGTTAGTAAATTGTGAACTGAATTGAGTTATTTACATTTTATAAACTATGAAATACACAATCGAGGCTACGCGATTTTTCATGTGTGAAGTCGATAGTAAACCCGTATATTATTGGTCAAAATAATTGTTAAAATGAAATCTGCAAAATAAGGATGCCATGAAAAAATATATAGAGAGATGGAGGGTATTATAGGTCAACTTGATTTTAAATAAAATCATAGTAAAATACAAATGGAGGCTGGAGGGAGTAGAACCGTAGAAAAAGTGAGAATAAACTCATTGGTTGCTCGGTGCAAGTAGGAGTGGTACAAGTGTATTGTCAGCTTTACTGCTTTGCGAAAGCAGGCCCACGCCCATTGACTGCTTCTCGCCAACTCTAGAGCGCACTGCCGCCGCAGGCCAACCATAACTATCGGCTGCAATAAAAACCGTTACATTACATTACACGGCGATCGAGGCGTCACACCCACGCCGTTCTCCATCCCACTCGCGTGTCCATGCTGTCCCGATCGTACTCGATGCCTCGTCCGAACACCCGGCACCACGTCACCGCATCCAATTCCCTCTCCCAAAAGAAGAACTCGACACGCGTCGGCGCAGAGGATCGCCGGGAACCATCATCTCGACCCTTGCCGACATGTGGGTCAATTTTACATGGGACCCACGAGTCATCGGCAGCCTGGCAGCCGCGTATGGGCGAGCCGCAGTATTCCGTTTGCTTCGATCCGGGGCAAGCAGAACCGGGCCGAGTGCGATGCCCACAGCTTGCCTTGCGGGAGCACGCAACGCTGGGACCCACCGGTCAGTCCGCGCCATCGGCATCGCCCGCCCGGCTCCGGAGAAGAGATCGTAACGGCCCGACACACGGGACCCGCCAGGCGCGGGCCCCACCTGTCATCCAGGCCAGATATCCGAACCGTCTCGCCCCCACACGGCCAGAGGTTGTTGGTTTTACCCAGAAGAGACGGGAAGAAGAGGATCCCACCACAAGGTGCCGTGCCCTCCCGCCCGCCGTCGGATGCTTCCATAGCTTCTCCCGCGGAGCCGCCTCGCCGCGCCGCGCCGCGATCCCCTCCGGCCACCGCGCGCGGCTGCTGCTGGCGTTGGCGGTGGCTGCAGGCGGTGTTTAAGGAGGCCGTTGCCGATTCGTGTCGCGTAGGAAGGAGACCCGGTAGGCGGCGTATTTAGGACTTGCGGGGGAGCTGCCATTAACGCTGCGGGCTGGCCACCTTGCGCATGCGGACAAGCGCGCCCACCACCTCACCATCTCCATCTCCATCTCCATGGGACGATGCCTCTGACCTCGCCGCAGCGCAGGTATTACTCGAGCGCGGACCCCTCTCCCCCCACGATTCTACCTGCTCGATTCCTCTCCGTCCTCTGACTCTGATCTGACGCTTTGATGTGGGGATTTTTCTGCCGCGCCTTCGTCCAGGGACCGGGGGGCGACATGGCGGGCGGCGGCGCCAGGCGGCATTTCTTCCCGCTCACCAGCCTGCAAATCGGGTACGTTTCATGTTCGACGCGGGGATTTTGATTCCCTTGTTCTGGGCATGCCTGTTCTGGAGCTTGTGGTCTTCCTCGCGGTGGAAATTTCTCTCCCGTTTGTCTGTGGCAATGCGCATTGCGCTGAAAATTAGACTGATTCGCCCAAATTCCGGCTGTTGCTTGCCTTGGTGCTGTTGTCGAATATGCTCTTTCTGTGGGGAATATAACACGGTGGTAGAATCAAAGGGGAAAAGTTTATCCAATCACTCTTAGTGGGCACAGTCCAATCTTTCGTTGCAACAGTTCCTAACGGCATGGAAGCCGCCAACAATCCCGAACTACTGCCCTCATCTGTTTGGACTGCTCGGGCCAGCATGCTATTCTTGAGAAATAGACAAGAAATTCCCCTCCCCACGGATGAGGAGGAGTGGGGGTAGCTGAATTCTCTGATGGAGATGGTTCATTCTGTACTGTCCTTCAGTGCGTCCAGCATTTACTTTCTTATATGGGGATAGGGTGAAACAGTGACGACCTTGCCTAGTCAGTGCAGGGGAAACCAGGTTGTTGGGGAATTTTTCCATATAAAGCAATTGCTTGTCCGAATTGTGTAGCATACATAAGATTGGTGTGCTTGCAACTGTACACCATTCACCACCCTTCACCCTGCCTGTGTTACCCTCTGAGTATGGTGCTTGTAGCAAAGCCAAGGTGCATCACCGTTTGTCTCTTCAGCATCATTACGACTTACTTTTAGGCCTCTTCACTTTTCTGTCACCATCTTTCCTTTAGATTTGGTGGAATTGAATGTCAAGGCATAGTAGTGAACCCTGCGGGAATTGACAATACTGGAATATGTAATAGAAATTGGAACTCAAGACTTTTCTTCAAGGGTTTTAGGTGTTTTCTACCCTGCCGTAGCTTTCATAGATACGAAACAAAAGTTCTAACAAGGTTAGACAGTTGGATTAATAAATGGTACTCCCTCCTTGTCAATATAGTGCATGTTAGTTTTGTCCTAAGTCAGACTTTGTAAGCTTTGACCAAGTTACAGAAAAAATAGTTAACATCTACAATACCTAGTCAGCACCATTAGATCCATCATGAAACATATTTTACGTTGTGTTTATTTGGTACAATAGATGTTGACATTTATTCCTGTAAACTTGGTCAAATCTTACCAAGTTCTGAATCAAGGAAAAACTAATATGCACTATATGTAGACATGGAGGGAGTAGTTCCCTTTTCATGAAAAGTAGTTCGGAAGAAATGTCCATATGTTTTTTGCAATGTCAGTTGGAACTATTTTAGAATATGCAGAGGTGTAGGTGTTTACAGGTTATGCAACCGACAAGCTGTTTTTTCCACATAGCATCTAGTAACCTGATGATAATGCTTTAGTAAATTTAGAGTTCTCTCTGCAGCACTCTTCATCAATCAGGTATAACTGAACAACGGCTGCTTTCTTCTACTTGCAGGGATTTACAGTCATATCTCGCAGAACTTACTATATTTCTGTGCCCTGATACCAAGAAGTTCCTCATATTCCTTGACAACCGCCCATGGCTGCTAGACCAGAACACAAAGCCTGCTCACCTGTGGCAATTGATGGTTACCAAGGTCCACTTTATTCTTTTATACATCACCACCTCTTTAATTCATACTATAACTGTATACGCATAAGCTCACATAAGTTTATATAGGAATATCTCTTTCTTGCTTACTACTCTTGTGATAAATCCTTACTGTTGCCATTTTGTGCTTCAGTCAAGATTTTCTCCTTTCGCGAACACTAGAGCTAGGAGAAAAAGAGATGAAGCTGGAGAGAAACTTGTATTTTCAGAAGGCCCAATATCTGCTCCAGATTCGTGGAATCCATCATCCAAATGGTATACGCTGATCGATGATGCCATGAGGAATAAGAAGCTTCAAGTCAACAAATTGAAGGATTCTCGCCTGCTGAATAGGGAACTGCATCGGACATTATATGGTTTTATCATTTTTGAGGTAGACTGGGCTGACGTGCGTGGCATTAATTATTTGAATGAACTTCAGGTATTGCTGCTTAATATTGATAGTTCTCTGTGAATATCACGTTTACTACTTTAGAGGAATCATGCGTGCTTACTTCCTTTTGTGCTGTTGTAGACTGATACTTCAATGGTCGTTGAAGCTAAAATAATGAAGAGATGGGAATTCGATAGTGTCAATCAAGCTTCATCTTTAATCTCTTCTTGGTTCTCAGGAAATTACTCCGAGTGTCAGATCTTACAAGATTATTTGAACAGCATCTCTCCTAAAGGTAAAAGTTTGAATGATATGTCTTCTGAGTTCCTTTATTCCTGCCTGCAAGTGCAATCTATTTATATGCTTGCTGTTGCAGGTGATGTATTTTATGATGCCCTGAATGAATTCTTAACACCTGATTGGGACAGCGAGAGTGCACATAGCGATGGTGATCAGTCTGGAGATGTTCAATGTGTTAGGGTGTCATCAAGTTTCACAAGCTCATCATACACCCCACCACCTTGCTCTGGGCCTTACAAGAGAAGAAAGATAATAAGATCTGATTCTGGAAGTAACATGTCTGAAGAACCATACTCGGAATTTGTGACCTCGCCAAGATATGCATCTTCATCATGTTGCAGCGACAATGACTTTGGCAAGCCCTTGGTTGAGCCTAGCACATACAAGGACGTGTTGATCTTGTTCCGGTTCAGTGATGGTGATCTGCCGTTCAGACTAAAAGAAGTTATACTGTCTGATGTGAGGCTGTTAACATTACTTGAGTATGGCCTTCCTTCATGGGTCATTTTTCTTCAGTCATATCCAGTGTTCTGCAAGATATATCGCCCATGGATGTGTCCTCTGGCCAGAGCATTATATGTCTTGATTTCATTAATTACCGTTCTTATAGGATTTTATGACCTCTACAAGAATGTCCCGATGTTGAAGGCAACTGCCTCAAGATTATTTGGTCCTTTGTTTGATTGGATAGAGACATGGGAAATGATCTCAAGGCTTAAGTATCTCGGAACCATGCTTTTTCTGCACCACTTCGAGCAGGCTTTTACATGGTCACTTAAGATTGTACGTGCTACTAAGTCTGTTCTTAGTGTTTTGACAAAGCCGGTTATGGGTCCACTTTTGGAGGTTCTTGAATTTACCCTGCCACTATGGAACCTTTGTGCTGAAACAGTCGAATATCTAAGTTCAGCCATAATGATAGTGATGGAGACATCGTGCAGTGCAGTTATCAGTGCAGTACAGACGATCATGTGGCCATTTTGGTTTATCTTCAGTACTATGTTTAATATAGGTACGGTTGCTATAACCTCCGAAACCTCTGTTTCCTTTTTCCGTTGTGTATGTGTTTTGATGCCTTACCACTACTTTTGTCTGACTGCAGCTAATTCAATTCTATACCCCGTAATTTGGTTCTTTGGAGAGATACTAGCTGCACCTTTCCGACTTATTGCTGCGCTAGCAAGTTTTGTAGCGGACTTCTTTGATGATATTGTAGATGTTATAAGGAAGACCTGGTCGACATTAAGTTCATTGTATCAAGTTGGATCTGCATCCAGAGCCCCTGGGCTTACATCCGAAACTAGCATTTGGGGTTCACTCTGGAAAGATCTTCTGTATCAGGTAACATAAATTTGTTGGCATGACTAAATATCTTGCTATTATTTCTACTGAACCTTTCTGTCCAAGTAGTATAATATGCAACTTACTATGGCTCTTTTTCTTAGATTTTCCGAGCAGTCCGAAGCATTTTGTATGGTTTTGTTGCCTTCTTTTCAACATGCAACAGGCATCGGCTCAGGTAACCTTCCCTATCACTTGTATGCAGAGAAACAGAATGATGAGAACACCTGTGTTTGTAGAGCTTTTTATGTTGAGTTCAGACTTTTCCTCCAAACTAGCTCGTTTCATTGTTTGTCATCTCTGGTCATTTGAAATTGTAAAATCATGTAGTCTAGCTCTCATTGTCCCTTCTTGTGTGCAATGTGCTAATTGTGACTACATGCTGCAGCATCTATAATCACATAGAAGTACTTCTCCGGCGCCTATCCCGCGCATTAACTAGCGCACGGCATACTGCCTCTTGTGAAGGAGCTCGGAAGTATGGTAGTCAAAATCATCCTGTAAGTACTTACATATTCATACTTTCTCACTGAGATTTGTATTCAATCAACAATATTTCTTAATTTAGGAAACGAGATAACTCCCTAAAGAAAGTTCAACCCTCATAACTAGCATTATTCCTTTAATTAGGATACTCCTCGACATTTGAATACAAAGTAACATAGTTCATTCCAAAACATCCAACTTCCCCTGGACATTTTTTTCGAAATGGAGGATAAACCCCTGTCCTGCCTGGACTATCTTGCACTGTTGTTTAATGGTTGCTATATAATAAGCAAGTTAATAGTTCTAGCTGTCTTTTCTCAGTATATATACTTGGATTGTTATATTCTTGTCAGTTTTGACAGCTCTACTCCTTATTAGAATTAACAAGCCAACATGTATTCACATTGAAATTACTCTCCTACTAAAATTATCTGCATTCTTTTTCGTGCAGCCAAGGAAAACAAAGGAAAACTGAGGCGAGATGACTGTGGATCTAACAAATAACATGTCAAGTAAGTAGCTAATTCAGAGGCCTTAAGAGGCTGAGACGAGATAACGGTGGAAACTCCACTCTGAATGGACCTCCACAAGGAACTTAGAAGGGTCATAGTACAGGACCCATCATAGATCACCGTTCGGTGTTGCCCTATGTGTGCCGAGGGCAACTGGTGAAGCAAAAACACTGCAACTGTACATTCGCGAAATCTGTTGTTGTGTCCATTATAATAGAATGTAATGTAATCTAATAGGTGGTTGTTGTATAATAGTAGGTTTGTGCATATCCTCTGGCAACCGAACAAGAATATTGTAAGTATATAAGTATTTCCTTCGTATAATAGTTATGGCTTGAGTGGACCGATGATTCGAAAGCTTGGATCGGTCTTGGTAATCCATGCAACAAGGAGGACCGGACCCTATTTGCGGCCGCCACTTTTGTCAATATAGGAAATGGTGAAAAAGCGAAGTTTTGGACCTCTCCTTGGCTTGGAGGACTTTGTCCATGTGATTTGGCGCCCTTGATCTTTGCAATGTCCAAGAAGAAGAATTGCAATGTCTGGAAGGCTCTCCATAACAACTTTTGGGTCAACCAAATCAAGATCTCTCACGAGTTTGGGGTGCCTCACATTGAGGAATTTGTCAACCTTTGGGGTCTCCATCAAGATGTGCACCTACCTCATGATGTTCCGGACACCATTACTTGGAAGTTCACTAATGATGGGAAATATTCCGCCTCCTCGGCCTATAAGATGCAATTCAAAGGCCCTGTCTCAACCTCCCTAAATTTTACGGTTTGGAAGGTTTGGGCGCCTCCAAAGTGCAAGTTCTTCGCTTGGTTGGTTATGCAAAATAGAGTTTGGACGGTGGATAGGCTTCAACGTAGAGGGTGGGAAAATTGTGGAAATTGCCCTCTATGCAACCAAGTCCAAGAGACGGCGGACCACCTCATGTATAAATGTCGCTTCACCTTGCGAGTGTGGAAGGAGATTCTAGCTTGGTGCAGTATTCACGATAGATCCACGGAGTCTTGGATCAATGAGCCAAATGTCGATGCGTGGTGGACAAATATTGCCTTACGAAGAGGTCAACATAGAAAAGCCTTAGCATCCTTGCTCATGCTAATCTCTTGGGAAGTTTGGAAGGAACGCAATGCTAGAGTCTTCCGACATCACCTTTCCGCCACAAATGTCATCATTGCACAGATCAAAGATGAGGCTCGGGCTTGGTGCTTGGCCGGCGCTAAGGATTTGTGCAATATAATACCGGGAGAGTAGGCTTTTGTTAAAGTCCTAGGGCTTGTCCTAGGCATTTGTTATGGCACTCTAAACTTCTTCTCTATTAATGAAAATGGCAAATCTTTTGCCTCGTTTCAAAAAAAAAAAATATTTCCTTTGTTCAGTAATAGCATTGTTCAAAGTTTCCTGAACTCTGCTGGCTAGTTCTTGAGATCTTACTGATATAGCCCATTGATGCATGCACTGCACATCAGCATTACTGAACACATGGGTTGCCTGCAGTTTTGCTTCCCTCTCTCTGCAGGGAGAGAAGAATCTTGGCGGAGCAAAGTTGTCTTCAACTGGCAAAAATGATAAGCTTGATCTCACATTTTGAATAGATCTCATCTCATCTATTCTTCTCCAGTGTCACGTACTGCGCAGATTGCACATGGAGTTGGCGTAGCATGTTACACATTCACGGACTAATAATCTTGCTAGTATAGCCTTCCCTTTCCCTCGTATGCAGACAAATTGAATGATGAGAACACCTGTGTTTTTCTGTTGAGTTCAAACTATTCCTCCAAACTGGTTGTTTGTCATCTCTGGCCAAGGGAAATTGTAAAATCATGTAGGCTAGCTCTCATAATGCCTTCATGTGCGCGATGTGCTAATTGAGAGTACATGCTGCAGCATCTACAATCACATAGAAGTACTTCTCCTATGCCTATCCCGTGCCTTAACTAGGACCCGCCATTACCACCTCTTGTGAAGGAGCTCGGAAGTATGCTAGTCAAAGTCATCCTGTAAGTACTTAGATATTTATACTTTATCATTCAGGTTGTATTCAATCAACAATGTTTCTTAATTTAGGAAACAAGATAACTCCCTAGAGAAAGTTCAGCCCGCATAACTAACATTATTCATTCTATTATGATACTCCTCGACATTTGAATACAAAGTGTAACATAGTTTATTCCAAAACAGCCAATTTTCACTGGACTTCCTTTTTCCTGAAAAGGGGGATGAACAACCGGCCACCCTGGACTATCTTGTACTGTTGTTTAATGGTAGCTATATAAGCAAGTTAATCGTTTTAACTGTCTCTTCTCACAACATATACTTAAATCATTCTATTCTTGTTTGTTTTGACAGCTCTATTCCTTATTAAAACTAACAAGCCAACATATATTCACATTGAAATTACTCTCCTATACTAAATTCTCGTCTTTTTGTTGTGCAGCAAAGGAAAACCAAGGAAAACTGCGGCGAGATGACTGTGGATCTAACAAATTAACATGTCAAGTAAGTAGCTAATTCAGAGGCCTTAAGAGGCTGAGACGAGATAACGGTGGAAACTCCAACTCTGAATGGACCTCCACAAGGAACTTAGAAGGGTCATAGTACAGGACCCATCATAGATCACCGTTCCGTATTGCCAGGGCAACTGGTGAAGCAAAAATACTGCAACTGTACATCCGCGAAATCTGTTGTTGTTTGTGCAGTATAATGTGATGTAATCTAATAGGTTGCTGTATACTAGTAGGCATGTGCATACCCTCCGGCTGAACAAGAATTTTGAAAGTATATAAGTATTTCCTTTGTTCCGTAACAGTACCGTTCAAAGTTCCCTCAACTCTCTTGTGATCGGGAAACTACAATCCGCAACTAGTTGCGGGTGCACCCTATTTTTTGTGACACTTTCAAGTTTTCTTGTGATCTTGCTGATATAGCCCACTGATGCATGGACCGCACATCTGTATAACAAAGGGTTTTGGGAACTGCTCAACACCCAATACGGGTGTGGCTATCTCATATATATATGGGTACCAAGAGGTACAATACAAGACATATACAACGCTACGTATATACAGTCTAACACCCTCCCTCAATCTTAACTGTGGCCTGAAGTACAAATCAAGTTAAGATTGCGCCTACAACCTACAAACTGTGGCTGTGGAAGAGGCTTCGTGAAGATGTCAGCAAGTTGATCCTTGGAAGAGATGAACTTGATACGAAGTAGCTTCTTTGCAACGCGTTCCCTGACAAAGTGATAATCCACTTCGATGTGTTTTGTTCGGGCATGAAATACCGGATTGGAAGAGAGGTATGTAGCGCCGATGTTATCACACCAAAGAAGCGGAGGCCGACGTTGAGAGACTCTCAATTCTCTCAACAAAGCCTGTACCCATATGAGCTCAGCTGTAGCATTAGCAACTGCCTTGTATTCAGCTTCAGTACTACTGCGAGATACTGTAGCTTGCTTGCGAGCATTCCAGGCGATCAAGTTAGGACCAAAGAATACGCATAGCCCCCCGTGGATCGCCCGTCGTCTGGATTACCAGCCCAATCCGCATCCGAGAAAGCGAGAAAGTGCACAAGACGGGGCCGGCTGAAGTAGCAAACCATACGAAGCAGTGAGAGAGACATAGCGCAAAATACGCTTCACAGCTGACCAATGGGACGTCCGAGGTGCATGAAGATACTGACACACACGGTTGACTGCATAAGAGACATCTGGTCTGGTGATAGTGAGGTATTGCAGCCCTCCAACAAGACTGCGGTACTCAGTAGCGTCATCAGGCGAAAGAATGTCTCCATCAAGAGCGGTCATGCGATCAGTAGCGGACATAGGAGTGGTAGCATGCTTACACCGCAACATACCAGCACGGCGCAGCAAGTCCGAGTAGTACTGCGCGTGTAAGGGTCAGCCCAGCGAGAAGACCGTGAGACCTCCGGACCAAGGAAATAGTGCAGAGCACCCAAGTCCTTAACGAGCAAAATCACCACCGAGTGCGGACACAAGGCGATCGGCAACAGCTTCGAGAGGAGCTAATGAGGATGATATCATCAACATAAACCAGCAGGTACATAGTAACCTCGGGACGCCGAAGGAGAAACGGTGATGTATCGGCCTTGGACGGAACAAACCCATGAGCACGAAGAACCAGAGCCAAGTCGGGCATGCCGAGCACGAGGAGCCCGCTTAAGTCCATACGAGCCTTAACAAGGCGACGGAGGTGGTGAGGACGGGTAGGATCAACAAAGCACTGGAGGCTGACGCATATAGACCTCCTCCTCAAGAATGCCATGCGAAACGCATTACGGACATCAAGCTGTCGAAGGAACCAACCTCGAGTAACAGCCAAAGAAAGCGGCAGGCGAATAGTGGTAGGCTTGACAACTGGACTGAAAGTATCCTCATAATCAAGACCATACCTCTGTTTGAAACCCTTGGCAACTAAGCGTGCCTTGTAGCGTTCAATAGAACCATCGACATGCTTCTTCACTTTGAACACCCATTTGGAATCAATAACATTGACGCCGGACACGGGAGGAACCGGACGCCAAGTGTCATTCTTCGATAAAGCCTGAAATTCCTGCTCCATCGCGGTGCGCCAATGGGGAATACCCGAGCAGCCTGAAAATGACGAGGCTCGGCGGTAGGGTCAGCGGTAGCATCATCCACACAAGCGGCAATCCATGCGATAGTCCCATCCGTGCGCTCCTTGGGACGAAAAATCCCGGACCGATCGCGAGTACGAGGTCCACGAGTCACGGGAGCTGGTGGCACGGGAGAGGACGAGCCAAGCTCGGACGACGGCGAGGACGAGTCGAGGGCGGGAGACGCGAGGAGTGGCGAGGCCAGCCACGGCGACGAGGAGCCGGACTCGAGCAGCGGCGGGGAGCGTGGCGGTGATGGCGCCGACGGCCACGGGGGCCGAGACGGAGGTGCCCGGCGATGGCGCTGGGCCAGGCGGTGACGGCCCACGCGGGGCCGAGACGGAGGCGCCCGACGATGGCGCTGGGCCGGGCGAGGCAGCTGTGGCGGGCGAGGCGGCCACGAGCTGGGGGGCGGGACCCGGCATGCATGGGGCATGCACGGGAACAGCATCGTGGGCGTGATCCACGTCCGCAGCCGGCGCCTGATCATCCAGAAGCTCAAGACGAGCGCCGCGTCCGATACCTGCAGCATGGTTAGGAAGCAACGCATGAGTATATGCAGCATCTACAAATTGATCAGGCAACGGTGGAACAGAAGGCACAGGTGGTATGGGTGTAGAAGTGTTGTTCGGAAGTGCGGAAAAGGGGAACACATTCTCATCGAACACGACGTCACGAGATATGTAAACACGGTTCGTGGGAACATGGAGGCACTTGTACCCTTTGTGAAGAGAACTATACCCAAGGAAGACGCACTGTTTGGACCGAAACTCCAGCTTGCGCTTGTTATATGGACGAAGATGAGGCCAACAAGCACACCCAAAAACCTTAAGAAACGTATAATGCGGGAGTTCATTGAGCAAGAGTTCAAGGGGGGTTTTCATTTGTAGAAGTCGTGTGGGAAGCCTATTTATCAAGAAACAGGCTGTGGTAAAGGCATCACTCCAAAACCGAAACGGAACGGAGGCATGGGCGAGCAAGGTAAGGCCGGTTTCTACAAGATGTCGATGTTTACGTTCAGCGGTGCCATTCTGCTGATGTGTATGAGGACAAGACACACGGTGCAAAATCCCAAGCTTATTAAAGAACGAGTTGAGGTTGTGGTATTCACCCCCCAATCGGACTGAACATGAAGAATTTTGTGCTTAAGAAGACGCTCAACATGTGTTTGAAATTGAACAAAAACGTCGAACACATCAGATTTGCGTTTAATAAGATAAAGCCAGGTGAACCGACTGTAAGCATCAATAAAGCTGACATAGTAATTATGGCCACTAACGGACGTTTGGGCATGACCCCATACATCGAGAAAACACAAGCTCAAGAGGATGTTTAACCACACGACTCGACTCCGAAAACGGAAGGCGATGACTCTTGCCTTGGCGACGGGCATCACGGATAGTCTCTACACTTTTATTGGACACAAGCCGGAAGTTCATGACGATGCAGAACATGGCGAACTATGGGAGCAGCGGGATGACCAAGGCGTGCATGCCGGTGTGTAGAGGACACACGCACACCACTGAACACACGAGGAGCATGTGGCACAGGGGGCGCATCAAGCGCATATAAGCCATGGCGAAGACGACCTCTAAGCAGAACGGCTCTCGTGTCCCGATCCTTGATGAAAAAATGAAAACGATGAAATTCAGCAAGGACATTATTATCACGAGTAAGTTGAGGAATAGACAACAGACTACGTGTGGCGAAGGAACACGAAGAACATTACGGAGATGCAAGGGACGAGAGTTATGTGTGAGAAGAGAAGCCCGACCAACATGTGAGATGCGCATACCTGCTCCGTTGGCGGTGCGAACCCGATCATGACCGCGATATGGCTCCTGGGTGGAGAGCTTACTCATCTCACTCGTCGGGTGATTAGTAGCTCCCGTGTCCATGTACCATGACGCGTCAATGGGATAGGACGGAGTATATCCGTGCTCCCGACCGATCACGGCAGCGGCAGCACTGCTTGTCGTTGCCCTTGCCATTGTTGCCGATGCCGAGGAAGTCTTGCTTGAAGCGCCGATGACGGCGAGAGGCGATGTGGTTGTCGAGGCCACATAGCCGACACGCCTGTTGAGCGCCACATGAGGAGCAGCGAGCCCGCGGGCGATTACCACCCGTGACGGGCGGTGCGGCGGACCGCTGAGGCTGCGGGGGCCCCGGCGCCGGCTTGCCCCGGCGGTTGGCGGCTACGTGGCTTGCCGCGAGCGAGCGGCATTGGCGGCGGAGAAGCTCGGAGAGGCGTGTTTCACCTTGACGCGCTGTTCACGACCGAGGAGGCGCGAGTAAAGCTCACGGCGCGGCAATGGGTCATCGCGGCCGCGATGTTCTCAATGAGATTATCATAGTCATCATCAAGTCCATTCGAACATAGGTGGTGAAGTCCTCGGAGCGAAGCGGCTGTCCAATGGAGGCGAGTGTGTCGGCGAGGCCGGCCATCTTGTTGAAGTAGTCCGTGATGCTGCTGTCATGGAGCTTGGTCTCACCCAGCTCGGTGCGAATAGCATGGGCACGCGCCTGTGACTGGGAGGCGAAGCTGCTGTGAAGTGCCGTCCATGCATCCCGCGACGTAGAGGCGAAGAGAACCAGTGACGAGACGCTCGGCGTGAGCGACGACTGGATGGCGAAAGGATGGCCTGATCTTGGGCCACCCATGTATGATGCGCCGGGTGATACTGCGGTGGACATGGAAGCGAGCCATCGACGTACCCCTCCAAGTAGCGACTCCGAAGGAGCGGGAGCACCTGCGCGCGCCACGACGGATAATTATCCGGCGTTAGCTTCGGCGGGAGAAGGTGCGAGAAGTAAAACGGTGACGGCGCCGCGGGGTCCATCTCGAGCCGGTGAAGGCGGCGCGTGGGACGCGCGCTGCGGTGCCAC
>NC_061509.1:244993004-245180208 GCF_022539505.1 Lolium rigidum | reverse complement strand
TCGGGGGTGTCCATATAAACCCCCGAGCTAAAACCCTAAAGGACAGGTCATCTGAGATTCAATCTCCCCTTGTAAGCTCCTGGCGTAGCCGCCGGCTGAGCCCCCCCCCATTGTAATTCTCCACTGAGCAATAAGATCTAGCAGGACGTAGGCCTTTTACTCTCCGGAGGGGCTGAACCTGGGTAAAACCCTTGCGCCCTGTGCACCTCGATCCGCGTATGGCCATGTTTCCTTGCCCCCGCATCAACGAAGTGCTGCCACCGGTAGCATCTGCCGTGGTCATATCCACGACAGTGGCGCCCACCGTGGGGCATGGAACATCAAGCCTCCGAGCCGCAGCGAGGCCCTACTCGCCGATACGCCGGCAAGTCGCCACCGGCAGGATGATCGCCACCGGCGGCTTCTTCCACATCCAGCCGAGCTCCTACCGGCCGGCTTCGACTCCCCTCGCGCACGCCTGGATGGTGCCGGTCGGCACCATCAATCTCTTCGTCGGGCTCACCGGAGTCAGCGACCCCGGCGAAACTCGCCCCAGCCAGGGGCACGATCCCTTCGCACCAGGGCAGCTCCTCACAGCCACTCGCCCAGTTACCGGCGAGGTGTACGCGGAGGCCGAGCCGGCCCTGGAGGACGATGCCGACTCGGCAGCCGTGGCGCCGACCGCCAACCCCGTCGTCACCGCGCCAGCCACCGACCCCGTCGTCACCGCGCCAGCCACCGACTCCATCGACACCGCCCCAGCTGCCGACTCCGGTATCGCAGCGATCGAGGCTGACTTCATCGCCATGGAATCGGTCGCTGGGTCCACCGCTGGATCCCCGACTGCCCGCTCTATCGCCACGGCGTCGTTCAGAGACTCCATCTCCTTGGTCTCTCACCACAGTGACTTCGAGGAGGGCTTCGAGGACGACTCCATCCTCTCCCTCTTCGGCAGCGACTCCGACTCGGACTTCGCTGAGGGCCCACGATATCGTTACCCAACCGCAGTCTTCATGGCAGGAGCCGAGGAGCCCCCGGCTGACGCCTTCACCACCCCGCTCCCCGAAACCGCCACCGCGACGGAGATCGAGGCGCACCGGGCGGCCCTCGAAGAACGAGAGGAAGAAGGAGCTCGTGGAGCGGCGAAGTTCCGCCTCGAACAAGATTCGGTGAGAGCCGTGTCCCACTACCGCAACGAGCGAAATCGCGCACGCATGGAACGCATCCGGGCACGAGGCTTCCCCAGCGCGCGCCTCAACTTCGACGATCCGGATGGAGAAATCCGGGTCGCCCGACCCACGAACCCCGACATCCCAGAGTCGAGTCGGGCCGCCGCCGGAGGAGTAGCTCACAGAGCACCACCACCGCCCCCGCCACCTCCCGAAGGACGACCGCCTCCCCAGGCGGAGGTCGACGCCAACGGCCTGCGTCTCCATTCGTCCCCAGCAGACAACGTCGCGGCGGCCCAAGCCGCTCTCGCCAACCTCCCTGAAACAGGGGAGGGTGCTATCTTCGTACAACACGCCAAGGCTTTAGTCGCCAAAGCTCTGGAACAGCAACACGCTGCCGCCGACTCTCAAGGACGGCTCTACTCGCGCTCATCAACGAGCAGAGCTGCGTCGTCAGCCGCGGCAAACCGCGCAGTTGTCAACGTCAACAATTGCCCACCTCCAGCGCCACGAGCCGCCCACTCGACTAATCATCGAATCGAGCCGCGACCTGCGCGAGCGATGGTCGCCGCGAACGGGCACGCGATTGACGCACGCACTCACATCCTCAACGACCAAGAGTGGCGAGCGCGCAGCCGGGCAAATGACCGCCTCGCCGACGAGACCCCGCGCCAGAGCGCGTTTAAACGGGTAGGACCGGCATGTTTCGGCCCCATGATAAGAGGCGAGCCCTATCCGGTTGGGTTCAAGGGCCCTCGTGACATTGAAAAGTACGACACACATATCGACCCCACGGTCTGGATCGACTCGTACACCATGGCGATGGGCATCTTGGGTTATTCCGAGCTACTCGCCGCCCGCTACCTGCCCCTCATGATGGACGGAGTGAACCGTCACCGGTTCAACACCCTCACTCCAAATAGCATCGACTCATGGGACGAAGCCGGGGCCGCCTTCATCCAACATTTCGCCGGCGCGTACACGCGCGCAACAACCATAGAAGACCTGGACCGCTGTGTTCAAAGCCCACGCGAGTCGACCCGCCGATGGGTACAACGCTGGCAAGACATGTGGACGACCTCCGGCCGGCATCAGCACCGACACGGCAATCTACTGCTTCCGAAGGTGCTGCCGATACGAACCACTCAGCGCGAAGCTCCGTCGAGTCAGCAGGGATAACATCTCCATCGCCGAGCTCTTCGACATCGCCCTGCGCTACGCCGACGAAGACCCCACAGTCGACTCGGACGACGAGTACGGCCAGCGGCGCAATCGCCGCCCCACTCACTCCGACAACCGCCGCGGCGATTACCGGTTCAGCGGCCGGTCCAGCGGCGGCAAACGCCGCGCCGATGGTGGCCACACGGAACTCGTCGCCAATGCCGACTACGAGCAACGCGGCCCGAAGTCATTCTGGCGAGAGAACCGCGCACCAAGAGAAGATCGGCCTCAGCCCAAGCGGTTCGACGCGCACATCTTGCTAGATGCCCCGTGCATCTACCACAGCAGGGAGGGCAAGCCCTCCAACCACACAACTGGAAACCGCTATTCCCCGAAGCAGATCGAGAAAGCCCGCCGCGCCAAAGAAGCCCACGGCGGTAACCAGCACAAGGACCGCGCCAAGGACCAGGACCAAAGTAAAGAAGACGGGTTCGGATGTAGCGCCGGCTCGCTACACACCTTCACCGGAGTCGGCGACCGCCGCGATCGGAAAGTCCTCACCAGGGCAGTCGTCGTGCACGCAGTCTCAATCGACGTGCCCCGCTGGCTCAGCCGGGTCCGAGCAAAGCATCACGTGGAGTCGCGAAGACCACGCCCGCGCATTGAATACCCAGGCCGAGTGGCGCTAGTCGTCGGGCCTAAAGTGGCCGACTACCGGCTCCCGAAGACTCGATGGACGGAGGAAGCTCCATTAATATAATGTACTACGAAACCTTCCGGCGACTCGGCCTGCCGGACTCGCGCCTTGAAGACACCAAAGTCACGTTCCACGGCATCGTCCCGGGCGGAAAGCCTTTCCAATCGGCAAGGTCACGCTGCCAGTCACCTTCGGCACGCCTGTGAACTACCGCACCGAGCGGATAACATTCGAGGTGGTCAACTTCCGCAGCCCATACCACTGCGTCCTCGGTCGCCAGGCGTTCGCCAGATTCATGGCCGCGCCCCATTACGCCTACAACATGATGAAGATGCCCGGGCCCCGCGGTATCATAACCGTCCATGGCGACCCGGCAATGGCGCTGGAGTGCGAAGACAACAGCGCCAAGCTCGCCGACGCCGTCATCGCCGAAGAAGTCGACAACAACGCCGAGCTCGCCAAGTACCCGGTCGACAGCAACGACCCCACCATCCTCGAGAAGCCGACTGAGCTCGACTCGCCCGCAGCGACCTTCAAACCTACTACCGATACTTGCCAAGTAGACCTTGTAGAAAATGATTCGAGTAGACAGGTTACCATTGGGACGAGTCTGTCCGCCCAATAGGAAAGCGCGCTCATCAAGTTCCTCCGTGAGAATCGAGATATCTTTGCATGGAAACCGTCTGACATGCCAGGTGCCCCGAGAGAACTTGCTGAGCACAAATTACACGTCGACCCAACCGCACGCCCCGTTAGGCAGGCGATGCGGCCCGTGGGAGAAGAGCGCCGGCGTGCAATCGCCGAAGAGGTGAACCGGCTACTCGCCGCCGGTTTCATCATACAAATCAAGCACCCCAAGTGGCTGGCAAACCCAGTTTTGGTGCTGAAGAAAAACAGGACGTGGCGCATGTGTATCGATTACACAAGCCTGAACCGCGCCTGCCCCAAGGACCCATTCGTCTTACCGCGAATCCACCAGATTATCGACGCGGTCGCTGGTTCCGAGTCGCTGTGCTTCCTCGACGCGTATTCCGGCTACAACTAAATAAAGATGGCCAAGGAAGACCAGGAGAAGACGGCGTTCATAACGCCGCTCGGCGCCTAATGTTACACGGCCATGACCTTCGGCCTCCGGAACGCTGGCGCCACCTACCAACGGTGCATGAACAGCTGCCTAGAAAGCCAGATCGGCCGCAACGTCCACGTCTATATAGACGACGTGGTCGTGAAGTCAACTCGCCAGGACGACCTGGTCGCCGACCTTGCCGAAACATTCGCAAACCTGCGGCGGTATAACATCAAGCTCAACCCCCTGAAGTGCACCTTCGGAGTCCCATCCGGACAGCTACTCGGCTATGTCGTCTCCAAACACGGCATCGAGCCCAACCCGGAGAAAACGGCAGCGGTCATGCGCACCAAGCAACCAACCTGCCTAGTCGACGCGCGAAGCTCGCCGGGCGGGTCGCGGCACTAAGTCGCTTCATCCCGCGACTCGGCGACAAGGCCACGCCACTCTATCGCCTCCTGAAGAAATCAGAATCGTTCGAGTGGACAGATGAGGCGCAAAAGGCCCTAGGAGAACTCCAGCACGCTCTCAGAAATGCACCCGTCCTCGCGGCCCCACTCCCTCAAGAAACGATGTTGCTGTTGTTATCACCAGAATTTGACCAAGTCAGAGGTAGGCCGCGATCAAGATGGATTTGAAGAATATGCATGGAAGGAAATACGTGAATCGGCCTTTTATACCAAGTTGGGCTTAATTGCCCGTGTATCTGTAACATATTAGATCGCATCTTAGTTTAGAGATAGAATCTTACTCGTGCACGGTTTAGTGCACGCCCACATTAGAAAGTCCGTCGGACTATGAATATGTATCTAGGGTTTATGGAATAAATAACAACCAACGTTCAACCACAAACAAATCTCGGCGCATCGCCAACTCCTTCGTCTCGAGGGTTTCTACCGGTAAGCATCATGCTGCCTAGATCGCATCTTGCGATCTAGGCAGCCCAAGCCTGCCTACGTTGTTCATGCGTTGCTCGTACTGAAGCCTTTTTGATGGCGAGCAACGTAGTTATCTTAGACATGTTAGGGTTAGCATTGTTCTTCATGCTGCATGCTTTCGTAGTGCAACCCTTGCATGTCTAGCCGCCCTTACGCCTATCTTAGGCGTAGGGGCGGCACCCCGCTTGATCATAGTTTAGTAGATCTGATCCGTTACGATTGCATCCTTGTTCTACAAGGATTAGTTTAATATCTGCAATAGTTAGGCCTTACAAAGGGGGGGAGGATCCAGCGGCACGTAGGGTGTCGTTCGTTGGCCCTAAGCAGGATGTTCCGAGGATCAACCTCGTGTTGGTTTTTAGGCCTTGTTTAGGATCGGCTTACGATCACCGTGCGTGGCCGCGAGGCCCAACCTGGGAGTAGGATGATCCGATTATGCGGTGAAAACCCCACATCGTCGTAGATCTCATTAGCTTTACCTTGATCAAGCAGGACCACCATATGTTCGGACACCTCGTCCGAATCATGGGTGGATCGGCTCTTTGAGCCGATTCACGGGATAACCCGAGAGCCGATCGAGGCTCGTATTTAACGTTTACGTGTGTGCCCCGCAGAAACTAAGCGAGGCATCATCCACACCTTCCTGACCAGGTATAGGTCAGGTGGCACGCCCTTGTGATAAACATCGGTGCGTGCGACCAGGAGGCTTTGCGGGCCGTCGCTCTGAGGGACTGGGGCCAGCCGCAGCCCTAGTTGTTCCCGGCTCTACGGTGTTGCCCGTCTCTGCCCGCCGGTGGGTTTCGACGTCAACACATTCCGGCACGCCCGGTGGGACCGTCGACGACATCCACGACATCGCCATCTACATCCGAGATGGCGGAAGACACTCCGGTCACGTACGCGGATCTGCTCGATGAGCTCAAGAAGAAGCATGACGAGATCAAGGCAACCCTCGAAGCCGAACTCATCGGCTCCTTCCACCGAACCCGCTCCCATGGCGTCAGGTGGAAGGGTTTCACACCCGAAGGCGCGCTCGATGGAGTGGACCTGTCCGCTCCGTCAGAAGAACGCACCAGGTCGCTGCGGCAGGAGATCAACTACATGGTGGCTCATTCGCTGCACCGCCACTCTAGAGCTCGGTGAACACCTTGGAGCGTGTCGCTCCGCGCGTCGTCCGAGGAAATCATGAGTCACCGGTACTCCCCGTCGGGACCGGCTCTGGGGACTTTCAAAGGAGAGATGCCGCTCCAGCCCCAGCCGTTCGCATGGGCAGCGCCGGAACTGCCGAACTCATCGGCATACGTCGTCTACAAGGTTGGTGGTGATCCTAGTGACTACCAATTCCTCGCCCGAGCCACCTAAGGAGGTCCCGCACGGATACGCGTGCGCATACGTGCCGGACGGCAACGCCCGGGCACTCTCGAACCAGGGCTGCAATAACAGCGGCCTCTCGGAACGGCAGGAGGAACGTCGGGAGCCGATCTCGAGAAGCGGTCGTGGCCGGCTACGTACGCCGCCCCGACAAACCTCCAAAGCCCAGCTCCTGCAGTTGGCTTAGAACCGGAAAAACAAGCATGGCTGGTTAAGTATGCCACCCCGGCGAATCTTCAGGGTTCGACACCTTCAGCCATCACAGCGGATCAGATTTGTACAATTCTGAAAGATCAGTTCGGTATGATGCCGAAAAGGAAGGCGTTCGGCTACACCAAGCCGTACCCCAACAGCTACGAACTGATCCCGCTGCCACCCAAATATCGGCTCCCGGACTTCACAAAGTTCAGTGGATCAGACGGGTCCAGCTCCATCGAGCATGTGAGCCGATATTTGGCACAGCTGGGCACGATCTCAGCGTCAGATGAGTTGCGCGTGAGGTTCTTCTCACGAGTCCCTCACAGGATCGGCTTTCGGGTGGTACACATCGCTACCACCGAACTCCATCCAAACTTGGAAGCAGTTGGAAGAGCGGTTCCATGAGCAGTATCATTCAGAAGCTTCCGAGTCTAGCATTGCCGATCTAGCACAGCTACGTCAGAAGCGCGGAGAAACTGTGACAGAATACATCCAGCGCTTTAGGAATCTTAGGAACCGATGCTATTCGGTTCGTATAACGAAAAAGGAAGCAGTCGAGTTGGCAGTAGCGGGCCTTGCAACACAGCTCAAGGACATGGCCTCCCAAGCAGATTATCCCTCGCTGGCGCACGTGGTTCAGAAACTTTCAGCATATGAACAGCGCCACCCGGACCTGTACCAAGACAAGTTCAAGCGTGCGATAGCCCCGGTCGATGCGGAGGAAGACGAAGTTCCTGCGGGAGACCAAGAAGTAGCAAGTGGCTGAGTGGACTCGGGGAGGAACCCCGTGTCCCGCAAATGGGTAAAGCCACCAGGCCCGCCCAGGGGATTTGATTTTGACGTGACCAAGACCGAGCAAATCTTCGACCTCCTACTCAAGGAAAAGCAGTTGAAGATACCCGAAGGTCTCAAATTCCCCACGGCGCAAGAGCTGAATGGAAAGCCATACCGCAAATGGCATAACTCGCTCTCCCATGCCACCAACGACTGCAGGGTGTGGCGTCGGCACATCCAAGCGGCGATAGAGAACGGACGGTCTAATTTTCAACCAATACGCCATGAAGGTCGATACCCAGCCCTTCCCCGCCGTAAACATGGTGGAATATGCTTGCCATGCAGGGTGCCAGCCGGGTTTCCTGTGCAATATCAACATGGTAGATCTTGGACACCACGCTGGCAAAGATAGAGATGAGGGCAGCTGCTCTCATAGCAAGGAAACAGAGGAAGCCGCTCCACGCGATCGGCTCCGCCAAGACGGCAAGCGCTACGTAACAGAGGGAGAAGTGAAGAACATAAGATATCAACGACCTCTCTCTGATCACCTCCTCAACAAGTATGTGAGTCAGTACGACCAACGCCGACGGTCCAGCGATGATGATGAAAGAGATCGTCCGGCTAGAGAAGCCAGAAGACATCGTCGGCATAATCGCGATGAGGAGGAGCACGAGCGTTGTGCCAAGGGAAAGGCAAAGGAGCGAGACGACGAGGACAGGCACTGGGATTGTCCTTTCTTCAGGCACGGCTGGGATTCAAGAATGAGCCGATTGCCAACAATCGGCAATTGCCCAGAATGCAACCGGAAGAAGAAGGAGGCAGCCAACGTGTTCGTGTTCGAGCGCTTAGGACCTCTCCCGCCACGGAGCAAACGAGCTGAGTCCCCTCGGTTGGAAGATCTCGAAGATTCGGAAGACGAGGGAGAAGAAGAAGACAGTACCACCGGCCAAGGTGGTGCCCCGACGGACTCAGCCGTTCCCGAAACGCAGGGTTCAACGATTGCGCGGCCTCGGAAGAAGCCGAGAGGTTATACTTGCATACTTTGAGGAAGGCAAGGCCTGATCTGGCTGCAAAGGTTCAGCGAACCCTGGATGAAGAGGGTCGTCCACGGAAAATGGAGTGGCGCCCCAAGCAAAGGAAAGCCGATGATGAAACATCGGCTGGCACAAACATGGTGCTCGTTCTCCCGACGAAGTTTAGTGCTCCACGATTACACGATGCACTCAAGGTGGACAACAGCAAGCGCACCAACATGATAAACTCAGAGATTGGGCTGGTTCTGTCTACCGGCCTGGACGAGTAACAAGAACACGTTAATGAGCAAACATGACGAGGCTGATCCTTGTGATCGGCCCCAAAAATTTATGAAGGGACATTACAAACCTTTCATCGAACAAGCAACATGGAGGCCGATTCCAGCAATCGGCCAAAATTATCCTCACCCATCCATTCTGCCCGAGTTCGACATGTTATCCAACAGAGCCGATACCATCAATTCTCTTGACAGAATCGGCTCGGGGGGGCACCCAGGTGGATAAAATACGAGGATGTGCAACGGAAGCATCTCATCTTTTGATGATGGGTACCGGAATATGGGGACCGATGCGCTAGTCGGCCGTAAGAAAATAGAAATTCTGAAAATTCGAAAATTTTCAAGCACAGCCGATGCAGCAGACATCGACTTAAGGATATGGAAGCCGATGCATGGCCATCGACTCAAGAGGAATAACTGTCACGGTCAGAGGGTCAATGGAGCACGAAGAGGGTTTTAATGAAAGAACTCCTTAATGGAGTAGCCTAAGAGCTCGGATCCTCTCTTCAAGGACAAGACCCTGGACGTGCAGATCAGGTCAAGGATGGATCGCATCAGACCTACCAAAGGAAAGGAGCCAATCTAACTGGCAAGGCGCAGGAAGAACTGAAGAAACTCGGGGGGCAGCTCACCTTGAAGGTTCTCTGCTTGGGGCTACGTCGTGAGTTAAGGCTAATGTCGACACACGTGGCTGATTCGCCTTCAGTAAGGCTCGGGGGGCAGCTCGCCCTAAAGGTCGTTGCTCTAGGGAGCCGATTTGGTTGGAATCGGCTAGCCCTGCGACACAACTGGTTTGAAGAGCGGTGTTCTGTTACGGAGTCATCAGTTTGAGCATCCAAGACGGTTCCAGGGCTCTTTTAAAGTCGCCAGCCTACTAAGATCGGCTGTGTCATCGTCATCGGCAGAAGCCAGCTAGCTTGGAGGGTTGGCTAAATTGGCCTGTCTCGCAGATTATCATGAAACTGATGCGTTACCATCAGTCACTAAGCATGGATTAGGTCAACAGTCGACAAACTCAGCATGAAAGAAATCGGCGAAATCAAGCTAAGGGAATTCTTCATTAGTATTGGAATTTCTTACAATGGGGAGCCGATTGCTCAAGGAGGGAAGAACAAGAGAAGGGTCTATTGACCAATCTACTACTGCTAGGCCTATGCTATTAGATCCTAATCTACGGGCCATCACTGCCCTCATCGTCGTCCTCAGAACTCTCATCGGCACCGCCGCCGATGGGCTCCTCGTCGCTACTCCCGTAGCCCTCCACGGGGGCTTCATCCCCGTCTTCGTCGTCGCCGCTCGTCGTCGTCCCACCACATGCGGAGGCGCTTCGCCGGCGGGTAGCCCTCGAGGGAGTCGTCGTCGTCGTCTTCTTCTCCCTCTTCTTCAGAGATGGGGCAGCCGTCCCAGGAGAACTGGTCGTCCTCACTTTTTGGCTCCAGTTCCCCATTGGCGAGGAACTGAAGATCTTCATCCCCGCTGGTCAAGGACTTGTCGTCCTCAGACCAGATGGAGGAGGCATGGCTCTCCTCGTCCCAGTCTTCCGGGGCACGAATTTCTGGCGGCGTCTCGCGGGAGGAGTCGGACCCGTAGGAAAACTCGGAGGAAGAGGAAGAAGACATGGCGGCACAGAGGGTTTTTGGTGCTAATGCGAGGAGGACGAAGGAGACGCAAGCTGTTTAGAACGGTTAAATAAAGGGGATATGAGAGAGATTCAATGCCACAGCAGCTTCCGAGGAGATGTTGCCCAACAAGAAAATTTTACGGCCACGTGGAGAAGTGGAAGGGGCAAGGCATCATGATGGGGATTCTGCGGCAGCTCGCTTCCGCCACGACATGACCCGACGAAAGAAAGCGTAATGATTTTGGAAATGTCATTTCCAAAACCAGGGGGGCATGTGTTATCACCAGAATTTGACCGAGTCAGAGGTGGGCCGCGATCAAGATGGACGTGAAGAAATATGCATGGAAGGAAATACGTGAATCGGCCTTTTATACCAAGTTGGGCTTAATTGCCCGTGTATCTGAACATATTAGATCGCATCTTAGTTTAGAGATAGAATCTTACTCGTGCACGGTTTAGTGCACGCCCACATTAGAAAGTCCGCTGGACTATAAATATGTACCTAGGGTTTATGGAATAAACAACAACCAACGTTCAACCACAAACAAATCTCGGCGCATCGCCAACTCCTTCGTCTCGAGGGTTTCTATCGGTAAGCATCATGCTGCCTAGATCGCATCTTGCGATCTAGGCAGCACAAGCCTGCCTACGTTGTTCATGCGTTGCTCGTACTGAAGCCTTTTTGATGGCGAGCAACGTAGTTATCTTAGACATGTTAGGGTTAGCATTGTTCTTCATGCTGCATGCTTTCGTAGTGCAACCCTTGCATGTCTAGCCGCCCTTACGCCTATCTTAGGCGTAAGGGCGGCACCCCGCTTGATCATAGTTTAGTAGATCTGATCCGTTACGATTGCATCCTTGTTCTACAAGGATTAGTTTAATATCTGCAATAGTTAGGCCTTACAAAGGGGGAGGATCCAGCGGCACGTAGGGTGTCGTTCGTTGGCCCTAAGCAGGATGTTCCGAGGATCAACCTCGTGTTGGTTTTTAGGCCTTGTTTAGGATCGGCTTACGATCACCGTGCGTGGCCGCGAGGCCCAACCTGGAGTAGGATGATCCGATTATGCGGTGAAAACCCCACATCGTCGTAGATCTCATTAGCTTTACCTTGATCAAGCGGGACCACCATATATTCGGACACCTCGTCCGAATCATGGGTGGATCGGCTCTTTGAGCCGATTCACGGGATAACCTGAGAGCCGATCGAGGCTCGTATTTAACGTTTACGTGTGTGCCCTGCAGGAAACTAAGCGAGGCATCATCCACACCTTCCTGACCAGGTATAGGTCAGGTGGCACGCCCTTGTGATGAACATCGGTGCGTGCGACCAGGAGGCTTTGCGGGCCGTCGCTCAGAGGGACTAGGGCCAGCCGCAGCCCTAGTTGTTCCCGGCTCTACGGTGTTGCCCGTCTCTGCCCGCCAGTGGGTTTCTGACGTCAACAAGTTGATAAAAATCAAGGAAGCGCCGGAAGAAATCGGACGCAGGAAGGCCGAAGCCGCGCTCAAAGTGAGCAAGAAAAACAACTCGTTCACCGGGTTCGGGCACCGGTTTGATTTCGTCGCGAGGAAGCCGGCAGGACACTCCTTCCGAAATCCTCCTGGACCGGTATAGCCAGTCAATCTCAAACTTAGTAACATTGGAGCCCATCCAGGCCCCCCGGGTGATACCGGAGGAATACATACCGGAACCTTCGCTAGAACTACCGGACGCACGATTGCTACCGGATGCACGATTGCTACCGGACTCGGCGTCCATCCGGGCAAGATCGGCGGAAAGTCCGTCGGAGGATCTGCTATGCCGGCTAGCAGAGGAAGACGCAGAGGAAGAAGTAGAGGAGGATTCCATACTAGACATGGAATTTGACGAAGAGAAACAAGAATCCCACAAGATACCCCCGCGTGAAGATCTACGAAAGAGAGAAAAAGCAAGAAAAAAGAAGAAGTAAATACACTACCGAGTCGAGATCTAGAAAGCAAGCGAAAGAGGAGTAAACCCAGATTAAGCCTAACCTGAGGCGGCGGAGTAGTTGAGGAAGAGGTTCGCCGGAGGAGCGACGAGCCTAGGGCCGGCGAGGTAGTCCGTCGGCGGCGAGGTAAGAAGAAGCTCGAAGAAGCACCAATGCCGCGGCGGGGGCAGAAGCGCTGCAGAAGTTCTTCGCGCGACGAAGTCCGGCGACGTCCGGCGAAGCAGAATTGAAGGTTCGCTGGGCGGCGGAGCTCAGGCGACGAAGCGGAGCGGCGGAGGCGCAGAGAGCGAGAAGTACTTGTGCGCGAGGAGGTGGAGAATGCGAGGAAAGGAAGAAGGAGAAGCGGTTCCCCCTTATAAAGGAAGAGGGAGATGTGGGCCGAAAACCGCTGGGCCTCGGCGGTTTGGGTCGTGGGCCGCGACGGTTCGCTCCACGGGCCGCCACGTGGCACGGTGATACACGCGAAAAAGTAATAAGCCACAGGGAGGTGCCCACGGATCCAGTGAAGCGGTTGGGATTCGCCGTGAAGCGGTTAATGCGCGCGCGAAGCCGAAGGGAAGTGACCCCCGACACCGGCGCGTCGATCCACGATGCGCATGTCACTGACAGGCGCGGGGCCCGAGATATTCTCGACGTCGCCGAGGAAGTGTTTTATGACTAAGATGCCGGAGGATAAGACACCGGATAATGTCTTAAGAAGAAGAGATAGCGATGACCTGGGCAAAGATGCCGGATCCAAGCCTAAGGCCGGATAGATTAAACCGGTATCTTAAAAATAAAAGAACCTGGCATGGTCTGTTGGATAGGATCCGCCAGACTATACCAGCTTCGGGGACTAATGTTGGGGGGATGACCCCCGGTATGCCAAAGGCATGCCAAACCGGATGGTTTGAGCCATCAAGATACCGGTTCAATGTTCATACCGAAACTTAGAGATAGGAACTTAGCTAAGTAAAGCTAAGCCGGTATCCCCAAGAGGGGTATGCCGGAACCGGATAAGAAGACACCGGGTTACCGGAAAGAAGAGCAGGTCGGCAGGACTGGTCAAAGATTCTCTCCAGAGCTAGAAGACAAGGATGAGCTAAGCAAAGTAACTTTAAACGAAGGGCTGACGATAAAGAGAAGGATGACGGTCAAAGAAGCCGGAGGACGTCAGCATCCCTGATTAAAGAGGACTCCGGTGTCTTCTATGATTAAAGTAGCTTTGTAAAGTAGTTTGTCTAGTCAAAGATGCCATTAGGGTTTCTTGCCCTGTAAGCCACCCTCTCCCCTATATAAGGAGAGGGGGCATCCCCTCTTACGGGCGGACACATGAACACGGAAGAACTTGTACTGAGAAACCTGTAACCTGTTGAGATCAATAGAGAAGATGATCTAGAGCGAGTTCTTCCTTATGTCTTTCTTCTTCAACCTCTAGCCTTGGCTAAGTTCTTGAGGAAACCATCCGGAAGTTCATCCCGTCTAATCACAAACCCTCCCCGAATCCTCTTGCGTCCATTCGGCCCCAACCTAAGCCATCCTATGGAATCTGTTTGTTCACCACGACGACAGCTGTGAAGTGGCACTGGGCCATGGGCTGCTGCTGGACTCGGTGCTGGGCTACTGGATGGGCTACACGGCCAGGTAAGCCAGATAAGGTGTTTTTCTTCCTTTCTTTTCTTTTCTGTTTTCATTTCTTGATTTGAATTCTATTTGAATTCAGATTTAAATTCATAGTTTAACTCTTTCCTGTTTTGCAGGCATTTGACAATTGGAATTTCATGAGAACTAATATGTAGATCATTACATTACTGCACTGTTCTTGAATAAACATTAATATATATTTGTGGCCTTGCTACAATTTTTAATTAGGCAAGAATTTAGGTATGCATTTTAATTTCTTTTCTCATTTGTAATATAACTCCCTGTTGAATAATTAGAGTTGGTTATTCCTCTTCCAATTATTTTGGAAGTTATTATTAGGACTTGATTGGAGGAATTGGTCAATTGCACATGATTTTATGTGAGCTCCAATGTACTAGGGTTTTATAGCTTCAATCATAACCCCTCTTATTAAGGTAATACTATTGAAAGTATCTAAGTAGGTATTGTTTCCCTCATGGTTCATCTTGATTACAAAGTTAAATGGTTGTTAACTACACCTGGGTTAATTAAGGACTTAGCATTAGGTGGCTCTTTTGTTTTACAATTGAAGCATAGATTTGATTAATGAACCATTAGGGTTCAAATGCTATTTACTTAATGACACCTGGTTTGATAATTGGAACTACCCAAGTGATTCACAACTAGGTTTAAGATATAATTCGGGTTGTAGAATTGAGATGATACTATCTTGTATTTGCTAGGGTTTAATCTCCCCTAACCAAAATAAGGTGGTTACTTACTTTAATTATTATTGTTCTCATTTAGTTGTTAAGGATCTGAGAAGTAATTCTATCTTATTCCTGTAGACTTGTTTTATATCTTTAATCTATTATTAAAGTAATAAAGTGATTGTGGTTCTTTTTATAGTTAACTTTGGTCATATGGATGGATGTTTTCTCACCATACAAAGTAAAGAGTTTGACTCTAAGGTTTTCTTATGTTCTTTAATGGAGGAATAGGTAGAATATAAATGTGGTAGGATTCTACTTATGATCACCAAGTGGTTCACAATTATAGATTTGGATATAAGCCTAGATTTGATTACTAGTGATCTTCCTATAATTTCATGTGAGGATGAGATCTTCTTATTCTAGTAGGGTTTAACTTATCCTCACATACCTCAAGAGCATGATCATGGATTAGGCATGATCCACTTGTTCATAATATCTTTATCTTAAGTTCTTAGGGTTTATGATCATCATTCAATTTATAGTGTTCAAGGCTTGGCTTCCTAGAGTTTCTCTTATTAAATAGGTTTCTCACTTCCATGATCAAGCATTGTCTTGATCAATTAAGGTATTGCATTTCTATTTTACTTTCTAGGATGGACATGCTCATGGTTGTCTCAATAGTTTTATATCCCAGGGAAATGCCTGAGATATTTACTTAAAGTTCTCTCAAGGACTGATGGTTTAACCATTTGGATATTTGAATAGATAAAACTAGGATTAGTATGGATGGTCTCTCTCATTTGGGAAGGACTTCAATGCTAACCTAATATTAGGCTCCATAGAGGTTGATGTGATAATCAAGATCTATGTTTAACATTAATGGTTATCTCTCTCTAGGGTTGTCTTGAAGATGATGATTTGAATACTTGGATTTATATCCAAGGTTTAACTCAAGTTTTGTTATTGCTTCTATAATAAATACTATAGAACTCTCACCTCTCTAGGTTTGATGTGTAATAACTTGGAATGGAGAAGAATATCTATTTCTGGAGTGGGTCTTCTTGTTATAATTCCAATGTTGAAGTGGAATGAATACCATGAGGTTTCATGGTAGGATCATGGATTAATTTTAAGATATGGAGAAGATAGTTAAGAATGGTTTCTCCATTTTATTGTTACTTGGTTTGTACTTAAACAGATGTTCTTATGTTATGGCAATGATGACCATATTATGATCTGTTATAAGATCAAGTAGTTGATCATTGAGTAAAGTGTTGTTGTGTTTATTATTAGTTCCATTTGATCTAACCCCTTAGATCAAATCATCTCTACCCAAAACAAAGTTTTAAACAAAGTCACATTGAGTTTTATAGCGCTTGACTGGATGAGCTACTTCAATTCCACCAAGGTCAAGTGAAACTTCGCTATCTGTGACTGTTTTACTTTAAAGCGCGAAAATTCCCCAGATTTTCTATGCATGAATGCAATGCACACTTCTGTTTCCTCTATTTTTGTAACCCCAATACCTGGGATATTACACGTCTACCCTGTATCCCCCGACTAGTGTGGCAAATGTCTTTGGCAATTGGCTTCATGGTGTTGATGCAAGGTTTAAGTTGCTTCTTAGGGTGGGGGCGCTTGCAGTTATCTGGGCGCTATGGCTATGTAGAAATGACAAGATTTTTAACGATAAAAACTGTTCTTTGTTGCAGGTCATCTACGGATGTACGGGTATTCTCCGTTCATGGTTACCTCTTCAGCGGGCGGAGAACCAAGACCTATTTACGGAGGTCCGTACACGGTTGGAGGCTACGGCGAGGGATACTTTTTCCCGACATGGGTGGCAGCATAGTCTACGGATTGAAGCTCCACACTTGCCTTAGGCGTTATATAGTTTATCGTCTCGATATGTATTTCGCCTTTTTTCTTTTAATGCTCGTTCTGGACTGTTGAAACAGCTGTGTGCATCCTGGTTATGCAGAGGCTGGATGTAATTGCTTATCAAAGTAATAAAACATCCTTTATCGAAAAAAATTTGGGCAGAAACTTATTATTTGTGTCAACCTATTGTTGTCCACCGTCCTCTGTATCAAACAAAAATGGGTAAGCACTACAAGTGTGTTCATCTGACCCACAGGTTTTCAGCGTAGCTGAAGGGATAAGGTCAGATCGCTCACTTGACATTTGAGACAGGTGATACAGAGACACAGGGGGTAAAACATAGTCGCCTTCAGTTCAAGGTGCATCAGCGCGCCTTCTCCTCGGGGCTCTCTTCCCCTTGTTGATCGCCGCGTCGGGGCTCCAGCTGGTCTCCCCTTCCTCCAACTCCAACTCGCCCTCTTCCTTGTCCTTCTCCCAGCTGGCTGCAGGTGGCCTTCTGCTCCGGCTTCGAACCTAGCAGGAGTCTCTTGCGCGGTGGTAGGTGCTCCTCCTTGTCCTTGATCCCCGTGCTGTCATCCACCTTGGCCTTGCTTGTGCGAGTGCTTGCCATGAAGCGCCCCACACCTAGCGCACTTGAAAAGGTACTTGGCCCGCTTGAACTCCGTGCGAGATGACTTGCCGGCCATCGTCCGTGCCAGCGAGCTTACTTCGATGGGTCACCACCGGCACCGGGGGCGTCTTGCTACTATTACCACCCGTTGACATCCCCTTTCTATTCTAACTCTCGCCCGCACACAGCACACTTACTTCACCCTGTTCTTGAATTTCTACGGTTCTACCAACACGTTGACGATAACGAGTCTGAATGATCGATCTCCTGATCAAGGTACACGAATTTATAGAACACCCAAGCTATTTCTAGGATGCAAATAAATGATTTTAAACACAAAGGCATTGCCAAAGAAAGCACAAAGTAATTTCAGCATGCATAGGGCGGCACGCTACCATGAGAACCGTAACGCCTTTCTGAGTTTCTTGCGCAAATGTTGGCATCCAGCGCTAGGGGCGCCAAAGAAACACACATTGTTTCTTGCGGTGGAGTGGTGTTATTCACGTATGAATCCAACAACCAAAGGCACCCGCCGTACCGCTCCTAATTGCTTTTGCAATGGGGCGGATGTGGTGCATTTGGGAAATTTTGCCAAAAGAGACCACCTGCCCCAATTTATTGACAAAAGGACCACCTCTGAATCAAATTGATAAAAAGACCACCTCCTGCGTGGCGGCAGGGCCCCCAGCCGACACGTGGAGCTTGCTGCCTGGGGCTGTGGCGGCAGGGACCCGTCGTCCGAGCAGGTGGCGACACGTTAGCCGCTTCGCATCGCCGTGAGCCGCCGTTGGGCACGGTGGGCCATGCCGCCGTCCCGCAGGGCGGCAGGTCGACGTGGAGATGCCTCCAGGGCAGGTGGCGGCAGGGCCCGGCTCCGCCAGCACCAACCGACACCGATTTCTATTGCTGCCCTGATTTCGAAGCGACGAGACGTGAAGCTGTCGAAGATTCCCGCTCGATACAGAAAATTAACCACCGAAAGCAGCCTATTTGCGTAGGAGTTCTGTGCTGATACATCAATTAGCCAGCCTATACCAATAATTCTGCACTAATTTTTTTTGGTGGTGAACACACTAATTGAAGGCTATATAAGTCGTCTTACCTACATACAAATCGAAGCAGCAGGATCGAGTTTGCCTTCTCCGCGTCTCTATTTCGTGCGCAAAATATTCTAGTGAGTATGAGTGTGCCTTGCTCGGACCAGGATTTTAGGCCGATGAAGGGTAAGAATGCAAGCTTGCCACCGGGGGTGAGAGCAGAGAGGTGTTGGTGCGGCCGCCTTGCGAAGGTGAAGGAGGTGGTTGATTTTTCTGATAAGTTCGGCATGAAATATTTCATGTGCGCAAGCTATGATCATGATCCACCCAGACAAACAAGTTCATCGTCCTCGACGCCTACGGTATGTTCTAAAAACATGATTAATTTATTTATTTATATGTCATTAATTTTCGTTTATTAACCGTATTATTTGTGTTGCAGTCTTCGCCGCCCCTTTGCATGTGGTTTCACTGGATAGACCAGGAGCAGCTGGATTGGGCACGCCGCGAGGTGGAGAAGAAACAACGGCGTGCATGGGCAAGGTTCCATGAGAAGGAGCGTTGGGAAAAGGCTGCTGCTAATGATAAAGCAGAGAGAGAGACATATACAAAAATTAAGGGCGAAGCAAGCTCGAAATCGTGAGGTGAATCAAAAGAGGATGGATGATGAGGTTGCACGTAGGTATGCAGAGGAAGAGGTGCGCAGAGAGACCCGTGAATCGGAAAGGAAGAGATTAAGGGAAAGAGCTGCTGAGGCGCAAGCGGCAGAAGAACACGGCGACAAGTCCGGAAAATGGCCACGCTGGACGCAGGGAAAGTAGAGTGATCTGTTGTACTAACTATCTATGTTAAATTCTGTTTTACTTTGTCGTTGTATCTTAAATTCCGTTGTAGTGATTAGCCGTATTTTAATTGTAGTTATATTTCCATCTTTATTTCGTCCGATGTATTAATAAAAAATGTTGATTTCTCGAAAAAAGTTCGCGCCTAAAGTTCGCGCCATATTTTTTCCCACCAAAATTTCCCGCCTTATTTTTTCCCGTAAAAATTTCCCGCCTCATTTTTTCCCGCCAAAATTTCCGGCCATGTATCCCCGCCTTTTCGCTGAGCCGCGTGCTATAAAACCCCTCCCTGGGCATTTATTTGTTGAAGACAATCGTAGTCGCTCCAAGATGGATCCTCCTGGTGATCGTAGTTTTACTGCATTTATGGCTGCTCCTCTTCTCTCCTCTGCTTCTTCAGTTATGAGTGGCAATAACATAGACAATATCGAAGATCTGGTCATGAATGTTGTAAGAACATGTCCTTTACCTCATGTGTGGTTTTGGTAATTGATGACAATCCCATGGACTAACGGTTGCATTGAGAATCAATCTTAGGTCAAGTCCATAGTCATGTTGGACTCAAGGTTGTAAGATGGAGAAGACGGAGTACAATGATGAAGATGGTGTTGAAGAGAGACAAAGACGGTGTTGAAGATGAAGAGAGAAGACGGCGTAGAAGGTGAAGAGAGAAGACGGCGTTGAAGATGAAAGAAGACGGTGGCGTGTATGTTGGAGGAAGACGGTGGCATGGACAATGATGAAGACGGTGGCATGGACAATGATGAAGAGGGTGAAGACGGAGCTTGCCGACTCGAGAAGAACGCGCAAGGACTAGGTTTGTGCTCGATAGGATAGTAAGTCGCATCATCGGAGAGAGCTCAAACCTTGCATGCATTGCATCGTGTTCTTGGTTCTTCTTGGTTCTTATGCATGGAACGGATTTCGGTTGCATTGCATGTTGCACGCGCAAGGGTGATGATTTTCCCGATATACCATATTGAGAGGTTACACCTCTATGACCATGAGAAAATCATCATCTACTCTTTTCCATGATTTCATCATGTGAGAAGCTAGCTCTTGTCGCCCTCTTTCCAACGAAATTGGTTTCACGTCATTCCGATTTTCCTAGCCCGAGTTATTGCATTTTCCATGTTGCAGAGAAAAATAAAACGAAAATAAATCTTAGTGGGCCGGGCGGTACTACCATGGGCGGTACCGACCAAAGTACCGCACATGCAGTTTTACTTACTGGACTCAAAGCGGTACCAGGCCGGTACCGGCCCGGTAGTACCGTAACCCATTTACGGTACCAGGCCGGTACCGGGCCCGGTACTACCGGCCCACTCTTTTTCCCTTTTTTCTTTTTCTCTTTCTTTTCCTCCAGCCTTCACCCGCATGGGCCGCGCCCTTCACTCCGGCCCACTGTGCCCCGCCACCCAGCACCCGAGCTGGGCCGCGCTCGCCCCTGCCCGCACTGGGCCGCCACAACCTCGCTCGCCAGCCGCCGTGCCCAGCTCGCCCGTCCGCTCTCGCTGCCGATCGGGAGACGCAGGGCGTTGACCCGCGTGCTGCCTCGATGACAGCGCTCCCGCCCGCGCGCGTGGAAGCCGACCAGATCGGCTGCTGCTGCCAGCTCCCGCGCGGGAGAGCCTCTCTTGGCCCCACCTTGTCCCGCTTGCTGCTAGGCCCCACACGCATGCTGCCACTTGCTCTGCGCTGTCCCATCTCTGATTTTGTTTCTCAGATTTGCACGAGCGGTAGTACCGCTCCGCGGAGCAGTACTACCGGTTTGGGGCGTTTTCCAGCTGATTTCTGCACAGTTCGCGCGCGAGCGGTAGTACCGCTCCGACAGCTATATTTTGCAGCCCCTATTTATACCTCTCTTCCACCTCCGCCCAAACTAACCCTGCACCTCCACTCTCTCTCCTCCATTGTTGACCTTGGGTTCTTTCTTCCTCCTCTTGATCCCCCCACTATTTGTTGCATATTTTTGGGGGAAAGGAGAGAGGAGATCTAGATCTAGTGCTTCACCAATTGAATCCCTCTCTAAGTGAGGGGATCTTGCTAGATCTAGATCTTGGAGTTTCTTGGTGTTTCTCCTCACTTTGTTCTTCCTCCCTTATTCCCCCAATAGCTTCTTCTAGCTTTGTTGGAATTTGGGAGAGAAGAACTTGGGCATCCTAGTGGTGTTCTTAGCCATTGCATTAGGTGCATCGGTTTGGGTTCTCTCCGGGGTTTCGATCTCGTAGTGGCCTTGTTACCTTAGTGGTGTTCTTGCCTTAGTGGCCTTGTTACCTTAGTGGTGTTCTTACCTTAGTGACCTAGTTACCTTAGTGGTGTTCTTGCCTTAGTGGCCTTGTTACCTTAGTGGTGTTCTTGCCTTAGTGGTAGTGTTTCCTTGGTGGAGTTGGTTTCCTTGGTGGAGTGTGTTAGCCTCGTGTGGCGCATTAGCATCCTAGGTGGAGTGTGTTTCCTTGGTGGTGTGTGTTGCCTCTAGTGGCCGTGTACTTGAGAGCCTCCGTATTGTGGAGTTGCCTCAAGCTTGATACTTGGGTGTTTGCCCAAGCTTGTACGGGTTCGGTGACCACCCTCAAGGGTCCCTTAGTGGATCGAGGCTTTCCTTTGGTGGAAAGGCTCGAGGAGAATACGGTGGCCCTAGTTGGCTTCTTGGAGTGCCTCGTGCCTCCACACCGCTCCAACGGAGACGTAGCACCCTTGGGTGTGAACTTCGGGATACATCGTCGTCTCCTCGTGCACCGGTTACTTCTCAACCCGAGCTCCTTTACCTATGCGCTTTACATTGTGATATCTATCATGCTTGATGCTATGCCTATCTTGTTATCACCTTGTTGCTCATCATGCTAGCATAGGTTGTTGGAGCACTTAGGCAAACCCCTTGTTGATAGGCCTTGAGCTAAACTAGTAAACACATGAGTAATTTTATTCCGCCTAGTTTAGCTCTCTAGTAGAAGTTTTTATACACCGCCTATTCACCCCCCTCTAGGCGACGTCCTAGTACATTCAAATGTGACCCTCCTCGTCGAGGTAGGCAAGCTTTTTTTTAGGCACGCAGGTATGCCTGGTCGAACTCCGGTGGAAATACGACAAGAGCTTCTTAGGTTGCAAGCTAGGTTTGAGAAGAAGAAACCGAAGGATGAGAAGGAACAAGAAGAATTTCTAAGGCATCCATTTACATGGGCTTCCTCGACCGAGGATGACGAAGAAGTCTTCACGCCGAGGAGCCTGGCTAAGAGCAATGAATATTTCAAGGGGAAGAGCGCTGCATCCGCTTGCGTTGACTTGAACGACGATTTTATGCCACTGAGTAAGAAGGGCAAGGCTAGTTCATCGTCGAAGAGCAAGAAGAAGGGAAAAAAGTGAAGCTCATAATGTTACTCGTAGCGTTTGTTTTAAATTGTGGTGTTGGCAGTGTTGATGTATCTTCATTTCGCTAGTAACTTAATTTTATGTTGTATTTTTTTGCATGTTGATGTATCTTATTTTTCTGTACTTGTTGAATAATTATTCGAAATTATAGAAATATGTCTCATACATAGATAGAAATAATAGTAATATGCCACAATTGTCAACATATCACGCTTGTCGACGACGGCGTGGTGGTCTCTGCTTAGCACCAGAAGGCGACCAGGGATGTGGTATACGATGTTGGCGCAAACCTCGGCCGTACTGATTTTCCTCATCCTCTGTACGTGTCTCATCTGCTGGTGATGGAGTCTGAAATACGTATTGAGATTCCTGAATTGGGGAAATCAAACTAGCATCTGTGCTGAAAATAGCACCTCCAAAGAATTCTTCAGCTATCCCGGTAACATCATTGCGAGGTTGTTGGGAAGTGCTGTTGTAGTATTGTGGTTCCATCTGCATCATATCAGGCCATGTCGGGACTGAAGATTCCTGCATATCGAACGACTCCGTCAGAAACATGCACGCAATGATCATGTATGTAATTAACATGTATTAACCTGAGTTGGGTATTGCGATTGCATGTGGTCACAACCCCGCAGTGGGGGCATATTATGGCCTAAACCAGCTCCCATGTTGGACCACGTACGGTCAACAGATTCCTACGAACGTAAATGACATGTCATTAGTAGGCATGTAAATAATCACGTGTTAGTAGGCAATTATTAAATATGAGCATACCTGAGTGTTCAATCTTTGCGAGTAATCGCCTTTTGTGTAGGAGTATCGTTGTCCAGATGGATATGACGAAAAATGATTGTCCTCCTATTACAATTGGGAAAAATGTGTCATTGTTGTAAGTCCAGGAGGACTCGCCTCCCCTAGGCCTGGAATAGAGCGGAATTCATTGTTGATGGTCATTATTTTTAAGAACTTAGGGTCCATTGGTGCCGCAACCGCCCTCCGGGAAGGACCGATGCCTTCTTCGTTCGAGGAGGATTCAGACGAAGAAGAACGAGCGTCATCGTCCAACGCCTCCGGCAATCCCTCCACACGCTCGCTAATGTCAACGAACGCGGACTAGTATCCTGACTCGGCAGCAAACTGGGCGACCATCTGCTCCGATGGGCCGGTGCTATGGCCTGCAGTCACTGCCTCATGCTCTGATTGGCCTATCATGGCTGCTGCAGTCAAGGCCAAATGCTCCGATTGAACGGTGCTCGGTCATGTGATGATGGCCATCTCCTCTTCACCAGCTTCGGTACTTCATCCGGCACCATCATCACCAGATATAAACTAAACATACACCATGAGCTCTCGGTACATAGCAAAACCAGGTATGCTTGCAAACCTCATGTACGTACCCCAATTTCTGTCACACTTTACCTCCCACAAACCCCAACGGGCAGGTGTCCCATCATTCTCTCCTACGATGATGAGAGCCTCAACGATCATCTTCTTCCCACGCATGTCACGTCCAAACTGTGCTCGGATGCATCTTCTAACATCCAAAAATTCTCTATTAACCATGTCTATCACTACAACTTTCATCGAGTCGCAGCGCGACACATTGACACCAGCAAATTCGTCGCGTACGACATCTCCATAAAACACTAACACTGTTTCCATCGCACCTACCGCACAACCATATTTTTAAAATTATATTAGATTACAACACACTATTTTTTAATATGCAGAAATTTTTAATACTACCAACTACAAACTAAAATTAAAATAAGTACGGATGGATTTTAGTACCTCAACTTCAGCCTGTGCGCTCCACTTCTAATTATATCTTAGAATTCTTCCACCTTATTGCAATTAGAGCAGTCTATAATTAAATCCACCTAAAATACACGTTCAACATATTTAGTTAGAACATTAATATTTCAGCACCATACTATTATATGTCTACTTTAACATGGATCTTCAACAGATCATTATTTACTACTAATGTTCACCATTACTTAGTCCACTTAGTCCTACCATTACTAATTAGAAGAGATTATTATTTACTACTAATGTTCATCGTTACTTAGTCCACTTAGTCCTAATATGCACCATTACTTAGTCTAACTAGATGATACCCTGCGCGTTGCTGCAGGATGCTTGTGTATATTGTAGATAATTGTTTGATATAAAATAAAAGGTAGTCATATGAACTATTAGAGGATACATCATACATATGAACAAAAGTAAACATCCTTTCACATAGAATATGTATCGTTGTAATGGCAAATGCATATACAACACTACCCAGCCATACTTTTTTGTGGACAATACCTCTATAGAGAAAGAATTTGGGCAAATACACATCTCATCACAATTTGTGATTCTTGCCAAAAGAAAAACATAAATATATATTTGGACAATGGAGCACTGTAAAATGTAAGCTATGAAGTTTTCCGTATGGCAACATTGACAATAAAATAAAACTGAGGTATTTTTGTAGTACTTAAACCTGCCAAAAAATTGTACCACTGCCTATAATATTTGTTCTTTCAACCCCTGAGATATTTTTGAACTTCAGCCCTTGCAAATCGATCAGGTCAAAAAGATCAGATGCACATATAAGAATAGAATGGCACATCTAAAAATTGTGAGTTGCACTTATGCCTAGTTCTTAAACTGAGCACAACCAATCTTTGTATTACTCAAGGATGGTGAAAAAATTTGGAGCATATTATTACATGCTTCCACCGCCAACTATAATCATTTCACTACAAAATATCATTTTATAATTATCATGAATGAATAGAAAGTCATGACAGTTCAGGTACCTGACTGTTATTATTTCGTTCGGCATCCAGAATTAACAGCTCATGCTTCGTTATTGTCTATATATAGAGAGCTTAAGAAGTATTTCTACTCTGAACATACCAATACTCCATCAAGAAAAAATATTGGTTTCTGGACCATTGGGTGAATCTGAAATGACAGAATGTAAACGAATTAGCTTATCTAGCCAACATCGGTGGCACAAACCAGAACAGAAGCCTTTGAAAAGTATCAAGGAGGAGAAAACTAAACGAAAATGAGAGATATCAGCGGATGGTCCCAACCAGATCCAGAAATCTTAGACTGAGATTGTTCTCCAAACCTCAATCTACAGGTAAAGCTTCCAAGACGGTAAACTCCTAATCTCCAGATCAAGTTTTCCCCTGTAAAACACAAGAAGAAAATGTAAATTCAGAGAGAGACAGAGAGATGATGATGATGACCCGTCTTGGAGTATGGTGGGGGAGGGCGACTTGAGGCGTCAATTTTATATAAGAGGGAGAAGGTGAACAAACAGGGTGGTGTTACTCATAGCGCAGTTGCAAGTCGATGATGCTTAATCGGCTGAGATACACGATGTGGGAAATATGGAGATAAATGGCTGGGTATAGCAGGAGGCAGAAGTGGAGGCATCAAGCCTGGTTGGTATTAAGTGGCAAGCTTTCTTTACAGAATGGCGAGTTAGGCACAAATAATTGTTTGGGAACGCAGAAAAAAGATGAAGAGGAGGGGATTAGTGGAGAAGATGTAGAGAGAAGAGAAACCAACAGTCGTCTCTGCATTTGTTGCGTGAATGGGTCAACGAAGGAAATGAAACGGAATGGAGACAATGAAGATGAATGCGGCCAGAACGCTGCATCAAAAGAGTACATGCATGTAGAAGAAGAAAATATGACATTAGAGATGATGTGGCAGAGCCGTATGATGTGGCAGGCTAGGATTGCTTAGAGATGCTAGATGAGGTGGATGGCTTGCATGTCAAGAGAAATGCCTTTAGTGGGTTGCTCCAATTTAGATATTATAGATTAGAAGAGATCATTATTTACTACTAATGTTCACCGTTACTTACTGTACATAGTCCGTATATGCACCATTCCTTAATCTAATTAGAAGTTGATCATTCATACGAGATATATTTCTACGCACATAAAATCATAGTCTATATATTTTGCATGTTGCATACATAAAACATAAATTCTAAACGACACATTCAATTAGCTATTTACGTCATAATTACATGTTGCATGTCCTAATATGTCGTAATCACGGTCAACATATGTCCTAATCACATTCTCTCTAACTACACGATGCTACAAGATTCTTGCATGTTCAAATAAACTACTCTATAACAATTATAGCCATGCCATACTACACACGCTAATGACATTCTAAAGCTAATTACAAAAAATATTAATGAGAAAATTACAACATGCATGATACACATACCTTGATATAACTTCTCTACTAAATTAGCTCATGCCCCCTACACTAAATGCAAAGCTGAGTGAGTTCAGATCGAGAGCCTAGAGCGTGAGTGATACACCGTACACTAACTCAAAATCATGTGAGCTGAGAATGAGAGGCAAAGCATGACAGAGTGAGTGAGTGATACCGCGCAGACGAAACACACTCCAGCTTATAAAGAACAGTCTGACACGCTACAATATTTTACGGACGAGAATCAAGCATCTTTCACAGTACATCATCGAAACCAGCGCCATTTATCGACTGTTACAGCATGCAGTGTGGTCGGGCGAGCAGGATAGCATGCAAATTCATCACTTTCGGTGGTCATTCAGTTGTATATGTCTACGAATCCCAGTCTAATTTCTGTACACTGCAGTGTATCCACTGATAAAAGGATTGCAAATTTCAGAAACGAGAATCATCGCAATCAGTGGACCACCTAAAAATCAGCGCAGTTTGTCTCCACTAGCCTCGGAATCAGCGCCGCTGTTTGTCGGCCGAGAATCCCGCGCGCGTCGCCGCTTTCAGCCGCGCGTGCATGCATGCTGGGCCTGCCTCCGTAGAGAGTGGCGGCATGCGCCACGTCCGCCTGCCGTCGGATGCACTCGCGGCATGGCCCGCGTCGGTAACGGCGGCCCGACGGCGATGCGAAGCGGCTAACGTGCCGCCACCTGTTCGGACGATGGGTCCCTGCCGCCACAGCCCCAGGCGGTAAGCTCCACGTGTCGGCTGGGGACCCTGCCGCCACGCAGTAGGTGGTCTTTTTTGTCAATTTGATTCAGAGGTGGTTCTTTTTATCAATGAACTGAGGTAGGTGGTCTCTTTTGGCAAAATTTCGTGCATTTGGTGTCTCCAGTTAGCTAAAACCACTCTTGATGCTATGGTGAGCTATTTTAGACATTGGATGCTCAAAACAAGAGAGAGTAGAATAACATAAAATATGAGCTGCAGAATGTATATTGATTGCCAATTGCTAGTGCAGTTATGTTTTCTTATAAAGGTAAAACAAGGATCATGGTCAGGCTTATCTAATAGTACACACACAAAGATCATATATTAATGTAGCAAACGTAGAAATTACACCAACCTTCTACAACAACGCATTACCCTAGCGGTATTACGGATGCACACATCCAACAAAAGAAGAAAAATCTATTATATACTAAAAGAAAAATACGAATACTTAAAATAGAGACGTCACGTTAATCCACATCATGCTAATTATTTTAATCAAAAATTTATAGCTACGATTTACAGATAACAAAGGTTACGTAAAATTATATTTGGTACGAACAGCAGTCAAGGATGTCACGTATGAATCCTCTTTTTGGAGGAAAATGGCACTTATAAGGAATTAGATACAGATCCACATATGCATGCTCCAAGCGGATTTGGCCACAGTAAAACAAAGGATACCGGAGATCTAGCTAGCCACAAACCAACAAAAATTATCCAAGTTCTGAAACGTGAAGCACATAAATAGATGGTTCCAAATTAAAAAGGAAAGACAAAAAGACAGAGCTAGCTATAGCGTGCGCTGCTAGGACTCTATCTATGACACGTAGAAACAAAGAGACTCCCGTTAGGGGCTGATCGCCAGGAAGCTACAACAACAACAACAAAAAAAAGATTCCAAAGATCTAGCTGGCCACGAATAAACATCTATCCCAGTTTTGATACGTGAAACACTCAAACATATGGGTTCCGATTTATAAAAGAAAACAAGAAGAAGACATTAAAAAAATATTTCAGTGTTTTAATTTTTCAAAAAACATTTATGTGTATACATGCATATATTTTTTACATATATGCGGATACATGCATATATTTTCTACATATCTGCGGACTTTTTCTACCTATCTTTTTAGAAAATTTGTCTTTTTTTGTACACATCACATATGAAAAATTGGTTGTACAACTAGACATGTATCTCGTATATTTGTTTTCAGAATTTTTGCAATAAGAAAACAAAGTTTTTGAATTATTGGCCACATAACTATTCGACACAATTTATAATGGGAGTGTCCCTTCTCGGATGCAGGCTCGGTAATCAAGCAATCAGATTTAAACAACATAGCTGTGTCCGCTCAAAAGAGTAGGTCCGATCGAAAGAGAAACATGTTACATTTTTTTACAGACGCAAACGGTCACAAATACGTACATACACTCACTTTTATAAACGCACACGCGCACACACCCTACCCTTATGAGAACCTTCAAGGGACTAAGTCCAAGAAACTGATTCAGCGAGTCTTTAAATTAATTCGGCGGTCTCATAGTAGAAAGAAAAACTCAACATTAAATAGTAGAAAAATAACTCTTCTCACTATATCAAATTACACACATATATATTAATATTATCATATTACAAAGACCTCTGGATTTATTTTAGCAAGATTGTACATATAGGCTAAAAATTATATTAGAATGGGAGTGATGTTTTGGAACATGAGAGCATATGCTCCCTTTAGTTTAAAATGCATCTTACACACATTTTGAATTTAAAAAAATTGAAACGAAAAATTCACACGTACATCTTCACGTGCTACACGCTTACAACGTTGTTTCATAAAAAATTCAACTTTTCATGTGACCGTGTGTAAAAAAGACAAAACTCAGTGCTAAAGATAATGCTTTTTACAAGATAAAATTTATCTTGTTTACATAGTCCACAAAAAATGTTGGTTTTTCTTGAAACTTAACGAACACACATATATTATGAACATGTACATGTAGAATTTTTTTTCAAATTTTTTTGACACTTCGAAATAAGATTTTTTGGTAGAGGGAGCATACGCACCCGGGAGCCGAATTGAATTTATGGACATATAAACTTTTGGTAGGTGGATGAATAGTACAAGCCTATCATAATAAATCCATCGCTATATAGCAATTACAATTTATTTTTCATCATTTTCTCTATGCAATCTAGAATAAGAAAATGTGAAAAAAAACATGATTTTTCTTTGGTAAGAAGTCCATATCAAGTTATGTGGGATTTTTTTTATAGAAATTACCGATTAATATGTAAATATAATTATGTTTTCTTGCATGTCTCGGGGGCAACTTGTGTAAGATGAACATGAGCACAAAATTTTAGAAACATAAATGCCCAAAGTGAAAAAAAAAATTGACATCAACTCGACTCACATCGAGGTGTTATTTAAAACAAAACATGAAGAAGACGCATGCACAAGAGTGTGTGTTGATCATGGGTGGGTTTGTTCAATATTTTTTACTTATAAATAATAGATATAACCAATTATACCTGCGAGCAAAAATCTCAGCTCATATATACCATTTTTTTTTGCAACGATGATACCAACAAGAAGATTGGATTCTCTATCTCTACTATCTAAAAAGGACGAATTGGTTCTGTTTCCTCCGATCAAAGCTTTCGTCCTACATATTTTCAATAAGACAGTTTTACCCTCCCACCCAAAACACATAATACACGCCTTCCTCTATTTCTCCTCAACCCTAAAAGTCCCGTCACCACCAGCCACGACCTTGACCCACTTTTGACCCCAACCACGTGCGCCGCCTCCAGCGAGCCCCCCCCCGCGCCCGGCTGCCGGCTGCCGGCGAGCACCTACCCACGCGCTCCGCCACCGTGCTGCCCACCCCCAGATCTCTTCTATCCCGCACCGCCTGGGGAACCACGTGCCCGCACACCACCACAGGGTGGTCCCCTCGCTACCGCCGTCGGCCCTCCGTCCGGCACCACGCAGCGACTCTGTGCCCCTTCCTCCTCCATTCCCAGGTCGAGACCAACCACGAGCTCCATGCCCACACACGATGTTCTCTGCGGTGGTGTGAGATGCAGGGCGCGCGGTACCCCGAGGCGATGGAAGCTCGCCCCCACGGTACTCACCTCAGCCCGCCCCTCCTTCTCAAGTAGGACTTCGCTGCCGGCGGCCTCCTTTGATTCATCACACGGCAGTCTGGAGGTAAGTCCTGAACCATGGAACAGAGAGACAGCTTCTTGGAACAGAGACCAACAGATTAGTTCTCGTGATGTTCCTGATCTGTGCTAGATTAATTTCAAATTTTGCTTCGTGATGGAAGAAGTTGAAGTTGTAATCACCAATCTGTATGAGTACACATGTTTTAAAATGTGTGAATTGACAAAATTGATTGTGACACACTCGAGGGTTCAAGCTCTCCTTTTTAACATGCCAAACTTCAAGTTCTTGTGCTGATTTTGAATATATAGCTACAAATCGGATGGAAGATTATTTCGTTTTCTGGCACATTATCATATTAGCATACCATGATGGGACTCTGCATAAATTATATGATTGTTGTATGCTTAAATTTATAAATTAGATGGATTTTGCTGCACGTTGTCTGCAGAAACTAGGCGGTAATTGAGCTTTACATTATCTCTCTACTGTCTTCTCTACAGTTCTGAAGCACTTGCAGATCAATGTAGTTAAATACTTGCATGTTATTATCAAAATGATTTCGCCCTTACCTTCTTGTGAAACTAAACACTGTTTGGAGAGGCAATGGTGAGGATACGCTGGCGCACTAGCCATCTCCATCAGGAATAATGACATTAGAGGATTCCTTTTTTAGGATCTTGCGCTACTTGGATAAAGTATGGGGGACAATATCATGTAACACAGGTACACACCTATTTACTTTTACCTTAATGTATATGACATGGATTGTTTGCCATCTGTAATAACATCTTCTACTCCTCACCTTTGCAATGTCTTTAATTCCAGTTACTTGTGGTGAAGTTTGTTCTCGCTTTTTTATTTGTTTCGAGCAAGGAGTTACCAGCAAAACACGTGAGAAGCATATCAGTTCCCTTGTGTGGAGGCTCAAACTTGTCGTATTATGTATTTATTTTTTCAAATGAATATGCAGTTGTTGTACATCCATTGTTGCACCATTTAACTATTCTATATTACCTCATACCAGTCATGTTTCTTTTTGGTTTATTGATGAGACAAAGTAATGCATGCATGCTTATCTAATACAAGTATTATATGCTAAGACCGTAGCGACCATATCTTCTGCTCCTACCTACCATTATTAGATTATATTTTTCTGATGCTTATATGCTCACTGGTTTTTTAATTTTGGTTTGACATTTTTCTTGTGGAAAATGGAATGGATTCGACGTATATTTAGATTGATCGCTTAACTTGGTATTTCTTTATGTAGCTTGATGCTTTCAGAATTATACTAGGAGGGTTGGGCGAGGATTTAGGAAATAGCAGAGGTGTCGTCGAGGACATGAGAGATGAGGTAAACATTCTTCTATGTGTTATCGTGTGGGATTATGTAGACTGTGTTGTTAAAATGGAATGGCCCAAAGGTGATGTACCGTTGTGCTGGTGATGTACTATTGTTCTAAGGCTAGCTTGCACTGTTATTGATGATATATGGCTATATGCTATCAGCAGTACATATAAGCTCTTTGTGAATAGCCCACTCGCTTTATTATCCAAGATATGGCCTAATTTACTCTTCAGTCTGTATGTGGATGAGCATTTTTTTCCTGATAGGCTGGGCCCTGTTTGGAAGTTCTGTATTTTTCTAAACCGCATTATTCAAAAACTGAAGTATTTTAGTGCTAGGGCTTGGAATACTGCAGTTTCATGATACTGTAGTATTTCTCGGTTTTGGCAAAAAACTGCAAGGTTGGGAAGTGTTGTTTTATCGACCCTGTGAACGGCTTTTAGGCTAGATGAAAAATTAAAATAATTCTTCAAGCAAAGGACCTGAGATGCGTCTGTGTAGTGTAGTGTTGTCATTCATCATTTTTCAAAATTGGTTCTGAGATCCATGGAAATAATATACAGAAACGAAATCAAAATTTGGTTCACAATGTGACCGTGTGTGCAAAGACTTATGTCTGACTATTGATGTACTTCACTGAATTTATTAGCAAACCTTTGGCAGAACAATTTCTGAAGATTCCCAGGAAAGATTGTAGGATAGGAGAACACTTAACCAAACATGGGTACGTCCAGTTCCTTGGCAAGTGAAGAAATGCAGTATTGGATTCATGTTGCAACATCGTGGGGCTGCCTCGACAGTTGGCGAACCATTATACATAGTTTGCAATCTGTTTGTAGCTCTACATTCCATTGTATATTTATTTTACCTCACAAGAACACTACTCTCTACATATGTGTTGTATGGTTTGCCTCTTTATAAGACAGTGTTGGAGATTTGTCGTAAAAGGACAATTTAGCGATGTCAACTTCTTTATTTGATTCAGGTGCGTACTATAATTCGGGTGCTCCACAGTTGTGCGACACACAAGATTTCAGTGGAATTTTGTTCTTATTAACATAGGATGATAATCTCCTTTTTGGCTGCATGAAAGGGAACTTAATCATGTGAGATGAATGCTACAACTTTTGCGGTACTTCTATAAGACTATATAACCATGTGATGATTCCCACACATCTTGCAGGTTCAGGTGTCACATGTGCATTGCAGCGGGTGGAGCGCAGCTTCCGTCACAGATTGGGTATCTAGCTCCAATTTGTTAAACAGGTAGGTGCATTCTTTCTATATACATAGGTGAGTAAACACATCATAAACCATGACTGGTAGATGTGTGGGAACCATAAAGTAATTTTCTCCACTACCGTTTTGAGGCCGTAATTTCTTGTGTGCGAGACATTTAGCAGTGGAAGTTTTTTATCTCTTAAGATCTGCATATAGGAGAGGCTGGGTGGCGTACTGAACGTTATGCTTAAATTAGTTGAACTTTCACTGTTTCATGTAGCACATCACATTGAGTGTGACGGTCTACCTTTCTGTATGTTCAGCTTGACAGTCTACATTGGTAGGTTGGTCAGGAATAGTATCTACCAGATTCACTGATACATAATGTGAGAAATCGATGATGAGCGGTGCGGAAAGCGCATGAGGTCTAATACAGTGTATGCATGGTTATGGATTTCAGGTTTGCTTAGTCGATGTGTTCTCTAACTGTTTTAAAACGAGGGGGCTTGTAATCTGGTAGAATTACCTTCCAACTTGTGTAATTGTCTAATCAAGATGGTGATCCTCATTATTTTAGAGAACATGCAGCACCTTGACACCCTTCACGCTTGATCAGCTAGAGGTTGTATCTGAGCTTTCTCTTTCTCGTTTGTGTTATGGTTATTTTGATCTGCAGTATTGCATCAGAACTGGTAAATGTAAGTATCTATTTGAGTGCAATGGAAACCAAATAAACGCAGTATGAAGAAGTTGTTGGATGTACCAAAAATGCATTTTTCGGAGAGCTTTCTGCAACTTTTTGCCTGCATATTTTTTGACATACGATAGACCGAGGTTGTACTTTTTGCCTGCATATTTTTTGACATACGATAGAGTGTTCCTTATTTGGTGGACTCTTTCCCTTATCTCTATTAAGTGTTAGTTCGTTGTCATATTTTTGTGTAGCTTGTTTCAGAGAAGCCATATTTTATTTTACATGGGATTTTTGGATCTGATTCTGCTCTTGGTTGTATGAGATTTACGCCATTTACATCTGTGTTATTTTTGTTATATATGAAGGGAAAAAACGTGGTGCTTATGCTTTACTCAAAAATGAATTGCAATTGCTCAATTCAGTGACTAGAACAATCCATTAGATGCTGATAACTTGAGCCTCATGTGTGAACATGTTGCTGCAATTTGTAGTTTGGTGATTCTTCTGTTTATCATGTTATTAAAGTTGACTAATAATTTATCAAACTGGTGCAGAATCTCTCTGCAGGACCGCGGGCGCCTAGAGGCGCTCAAAATCTCTCTCTCCGGCATTGCTTCCGGCTTGAATTTTACTTCTGCACCCTCTCTCTTCCATCACTTGTTCTGTTCTTGAGCGCCCATATCTCATGAAACAAATCTGTCTTCATCACCCCCACCAGCACTCCGATAGTTGGTGCCAACAAAATCCACCATTTTGTTTGTGAAGTGCATTCTGATTTGTGCAGGTTTGAGGTGGACTGGCTGATTCGGAGGCTTCGAGAGACCACTTCATCAAATCTGGTGAGAATTGTCTTCCATGTTATGTGCACTAGGTTGCTTGATAGATTTACTGGTAGAAATTTTCTCTGTTCATTTAGTTCATTGCAACAACATAGCATGAGATTTACCAAAAGTAAGGTCTACTTCTGGTAATTCATATGTCAAAACCTATTTCTATTGCCACTTATTTCAGAATCAGTTGTTTTTCCTTGTAGGTAAGCATTATGCAACTATGGTTAAAGAACGTTTAATACTTCACACTGTGAGATGCTGCTCTTGGAGAGCAACACGACAACTGTGACCTTGCAACCAATGTGGTGCTGCACGACCATGCGAGTGACCATCGTGCGGTCAGTTGTCTTTAGAACCTTCAACGCTGACGGTGCCTCGCTTTGTTCCTTCCACTGCACTCTGGTGCATTCACCAATCACCACCACTAGGGAAAGTGTGGAGCTATTTTTTTGATGGGAAAGTGTGGAGCTATCTGTGTTGGGCCGTCATAACTATCAACTAATTTTTGTTGGCTACTTCATGGAAGGACGCAATGGATACATGACACGTGCCTGTTATTTTCTTATTGTTGGTAACATCTAGCGTATGTTAATTTGGTTCTTGGAAATTACTAATTCAAAGAATTAAATATCAGCAGAGATAGGAGTTTATTACTTCCATGTAATTGCATATGTACATGCCAGATGGGCATGAGCCCTTCTCTGATAATTTATTCTGGTTTGTATGAGTGGACTTGCATGATCTTGTATGAGTTATTTTGCTTTGTATGAGTGCAGTCAATGTACGATGCGTATTTGAGTATTCTAAGATACCCTTCACAAGTTCACATGTCTTTCTTATACTATTGCAAAGAGTAACATCAGTTAGATTTATGCATGAAAGGTAAATTTAATTCTTGCTTACATCCTCATAATAAATACTCTGCAGCTCTACATCTGCCTAAAAAATTAGCATCCGTACTACTGGTCTTTTCATCCCAACCATTATTTGGAAGATTTGTTAAGCCTCTTTTGTATGTATGTTCGATATAGAAGGCTACGATCCAAGGTTTTGTCCAGATATTTATGAATATTAAAGTATCGTTTGGACTAATCATAATTTTTTTCTTCAGTTATACATGTGTTTGCAGCATCCATGTTTTGTGAGACAATAATAGATCCAATAAGAGAGGTTGTTGAGTTGATAGTTATGACGGCCCAACACAGATGTGGGACTTACCGCCGAAGAGTAACAAGAAGACCTAGAACTTGGAACCACGCAGATGCACAATAATGATGTCGATGTGGGACTTACCGTAGAAGAGTAACAAGAATATCTAGATCTTGGAACCACGCAGATACACAACAATGATGTCTTGTTATTGCATTTGGTATTATTATGACATAATACATTATGATATTCTTGATTTGTTTTGAATTTTCATACTGAATTGTGAATTATATATGTGCATTGAGAAATAATATTTGAAAACCCGTAGCAACGCACGGGCATTTATACTAGTACAACATATGCGTTAAATGACAAATATGCATAGAGCTGCAGACCACCTACACTAGATAGCACGGCAATTGGTCTAAAGTCCTTGCAGATTGCAGCTTAGTTTGTCGGTGTCGCAACTCCAGCCTTTTGTGTTAAAGATTATTGAGAACACATAAACCACTGCCATATGATATTCCTAAGATATATTTCTTAATTTGTTTGGTTTTTCTTTGCAATATAGTGATATACTCCCTCCGTTCCTAGGTATAAGGTGCATATTTTTTGGCACGAATATTAAATAAACACAAGTTTAGATAAAAATAAACCTGGCTTGGATGGGATTACCCTTGAAAAATTGACGTGAGAAAATAGAGGAGCTTGCAAGAGATAATGAAACACAATCAAATCCCTAAAAAAAATATCTAGACTAATTGTGCAACGCAAACGACCTTATATTTTGGATTTTATCTCAAAAAAATATACACCTAATATCTAGGAAGAAGGAGGTATTAATTTGCAAAATGGGGATACAGTCAACCAATACCAATTTATGCAATTTTTCAAAATTATTCACAATGAAGGAGATAAATAGAAAGAATAATGTTTACATAATTTTTTTTACACTTTCACTATAGATGATGCCCTCGCATTTGCGAGGGCCACCGTGCTAGTTACAATAAAAGAAACGTGCCGCTACAGATCTGTTCGCTCCTTGTAGTAGCAGTATTAACACCACCAAGACACTAGAAGTCCAGCTTCTCCAAAAGCGACGCCTCCAAAAGGAAACAGTGCACAAGCACCATCGTCGCCCGATCATGAATCTTAGGTTTTCTCCCTGAAGAAAGTCCTCGCTCGCAAAACAATGTCTTCAACAAGGCTGTTCCAGTCACAAATAATTAAGGCTAGACCTTAGATTTTCACCCTAAAAGATTAGACTTTGAACTTCTCATGTGTTGTGGCCCCCACATACAATGCTCTACTTCAAGTCATTAATCACCAAGCTAATTCCTCATCGTCACAAGGACTCGAAACACCATTGCTATGGATCAACGAAGTTTGTTTCCTTCCCTTTTTCCCAACAAAGCAGAAAGACCGTCAGCACAAAAAGGAATAGGAACGGGGAGAGGGGGTCACCTTGCCGAAGGCCACGTGACGGTGCAAATGATTCAAGAAGTGTTCCGTTGAATTTAACTGAGTATCTCACCGAGGTGATGCAAATCATTATCCATTGCACCCATTGGCGAGCAAAACCCAACTTGATCATCATTTGCTCCAAGAAAATTCAATCTACCCGATCATATGCCTAGAACTGAAGGTTGTGCCGGCAGTTGTCATCATACTGGAAGTGAGGAAAACTCAAGCGAGGAAGAAATAATCCTTTGAAGAGTATATGCATGGATTGTACCAATATATATCTCGAGAGCCCTAGATTAATTATCCTTTGCCCGCTGGAAGGGGTGGATTTGAAAGCCCTCCGCGCCCTTGACGCCTGCTGGTGCCGCCTCCATGGCATTACCGTAAACGTCCTGTAATTAGCTTCCCTTCACTAACTAAACCATGTGTATTCCCTATTTCCCTGAACGTCCGTACGTTGCAGCCCAAGGTGCACCAAACAACCTCACCTCTTTTGCCTCCGCTATAGGTCGCAAACGTCCCCTCCTACTCAGGTTACTCTCTCCTATATGGGACATGGTTCTATGGACTAGGCTTCCGATCAACACAAGTTGTATGTATGGAATTTGGTAATCCTATTTATTTTCTTTAAATCGAGCAATCCCTTTAATTGTACGCATGTTTGCAGTATAATCAGATTCAGATCGCACCTTTTAGGTCTGAATTGTGTTTGGTAGCAAGGTATTTGTTTTAATATTCGCAGCTCTGCTTCTCGTCAGCAGTCATGGAGAAAACAAGAGATAGCGTGCTTCTGCATTGTTGTATTGTTGATTTGAGCTTTAGTCCTCAGACCGTTCTTGCCCTCCAACGCCGATAAAATAGTCTATCTAGTCAACTGATAGTGCATCACGACAATCCAATCAAACGAACTACTACCAATTAATCGATCTAGTGAATTGCATGGCGGTGTCAGTAGCAGACTGACGCTGGTGGAAAAAGGGCCTTTGGTCGCGGTTCACAACTGCCATTAGTCGCGGTTGCGCAACCGCGACCAAAGTAGCGCGACTAAAGGCCCCCCTTTAGTCGCGGTCGCTTACGAACCGCGACTAAAGGCCCGTCCACGTGGGCGCCAGGCAACCGTCGGGGCGGAGGCCCTTTAGTCGCGGTTCTTCTGGCCGACCGCGACTAAAGGCCGCCGCAGGTTTAGGGTTTTAGGCCCCCCTAAACCTGCCCCCCTAAACCTGTTTTCTGTTTAATTTGTATTATTTTATTTCTTTTGTGCTTTATTTGTAATTTTGAAGGAGTACGTTTCACATATTCTACGGTACTACATACATGCATGCATATGAATGTACAATTTCAAACAAATTTGAAATTGGAACCAAAAAGAATTCAAGAGGAATATACAATATATATTCAATATCATCGGATGACCATATACAAGTTTGAACAAGTTTCCATACATAATTTAATGCATGTATAGTTCTACGTCCTCTACGTAGTGTTGTCCTGTAGGATCGATGACTTCCCTCGCGAACCATCCAGCTAGTTCCTCCTGAAGTGGTCGGAAGCGAGCTACTCGAACATTTTCCGGCAGGAGCCCCCTCAAAGCAATCGGAAGCAATTGCGTCATAATCACGTGGCAGTCGTGAGACTTCAGGTTTTGGAACTTTTTCTCCGCCATGTTTATTATTCCCTTTATATTGGACGAGAATCCGACGAGACCTTCATATCTGCTCAGGCATTCAAAAAAGATGACCTTCTCTTCTTTGGTCAGAGCGTAGCTGGCACGACCTTGAAACCGTTCCGGATGCAGGTCATCGGGGTCTTTCAAACTTTGCTGGTCCTGCCGTGCTTCCTTTGTATCATTTGACTTCCCATACACGCCCAAGAAGCTTAGGATGTTCACGCAAATATTCTTCGTAACGTGCATCACGTCGATTGCAGAGCGGACTTCTAGGACTTTCCAATATTCTAGCTCCCAGAATATAGATTTCTTCTTCCACATGGCTACGTGCCCGTCAGCTCCCTTCGGAACTGATTGTCCGCCAGGACCCTTTCCAAAGATGACTTTCAAATCCTTGACCATATCAAATACCTCAGCACCAGTGTGTTCCGCAGGCTTCGGCCGGTGATCTGCCTTGCCGTTGTAATGCTTGCCTTTCTTTCTTACTGGATGACCTTTCGGAAGAAACGAACGATGCCCAAGGTACACGTTCTTCTTACAATTTGGCAAATGTACACTTTCAGTCTCATGTAAGCAGTGCGTGCATGCATTGTATCCCTTATTTGACAGTCCCGAAAGGTTACTAAGAGCAGGCCAATCGTTGATGGTTACGAAAAGCAACGCTCGTAGGTCAAATTCCTCTTCTTTGTGCTCATCCCACACACGGACACCAGGTCTGCCCCACAGCTGTAAAAGTTCATCAACTAATGGCCTTAGGTACACATCGATGTTGTTGCCGGGTTGCTTCGGACCTTGGATGAGCACGGGCATCATAATGAACTTCCGCTTCATGCACAACCAAGGAGGAAGGTTGTAGATGCATAGAGTCACGGGCCAGGTACTATGGCTGGAGCTCGCTCGCCAAAAGGATTCATGCCATCCGTACTTAGACCAAATCTTATGTTCCTTGCGTCAGCTGCAAAATCTTTGAACTCTCTGTCGATCTTTCTCCATTGCGTTCCATCTGCGGGGTGTCTCAACTCCCCGTCCGACTTACGGTCCTCTTTGTGCCATCACAACAACTTGGCATGCTCTTTGTTCCTGAACAGACGTTTCAACCGTGGTATTATAGGAGCATACCACATCACCTTGGCGGGAACCCTCTTCCTGGGTTTCTCGCCCTCAACATCGTCACCAGGGTCATCGCCTCGATCTTATAACGCAATGCAATGCATACCGGGCATTCATTCAAATTCTCGTATTCACCGCGGTAGAGGATGCGGTCGTTGATGCATGCATGTATCTTCGTAACCTCTAAACCTAGAGGGCAGACAACCTTCTTTGCTTCGTACGTATCTGGCGGGCAACTCGTTATTCTTTGAAAACATATTCTTCAACATTTTCAGCAAGTTTTCAAATGCCGAGTCAGCTACACCTGCCTGTGCCTTCCATTTCAGCAAATCCGAGTGTGCAGCCCAGCTTTTTCAGACCATCATCGCATCCGGGGTACAGCGCCTTCCTGTGATCCTCTAACATGCGATCCAAATTCTCCCTCTCCTTTTCAGTTTCGCAGCGTCTCCGTGCATCAGCAATGGTCCGACCAAGATCATCAACGGGATCCTCTTCTTCACCTTCCCCTTCACCTTCAGCATCCTCCATGAAAGTATCACCGAAATGAGAAAGATAGCTTTCATCGATGAAATCATCCCCTTCTTCATCTTCTTCCATTATAACCCCTCTTTCTCCATGCTTGGTCCAACAATTATAGCTTGGCATGAAACCGTGCCGAAGCAGGTGCATGTGAACATCTCTTGAGGAAGAGTAACCCTTCGATTCTTACGGTTAACACATGGACAGATAACAAAACCCCCCGCTTGTTCGCATTAGCCACTACGAGGAAATCTTTCAAACCCGTACTTGAACTCGCCGGAGAGTCGGTTACCGTACATCCATTGCCGATTCATCTGCATTATTATAATATAAAATATATAATTAACCATCATGCATTTGTTAAACTAACTAGCTACAAACAATATAAATTAAACAATGAACTACACACACATGCATATTGTATCAATGACGACACATCAAAGGTTCAAGTTGCTAACCGCGATCGAGGAGGAAAAAATAAATGAGAAACCTCAAGTCTGGCTCCAACACTTCATATCATGTTTGTTTCATGCTCTTGGGGCATTTCATCAAACACCTTATGTGCATAAGAGGAACCAAAAGCAAACCTAACACTCACTTGTGAAGTTTGTGAAGAGAATGGCTCCAAATGGCTAAGTGTTGGCTCCAAATGGCTGGATGGGTATATATAGGGGAGGGGCTTTAGTCCCGGTTGGCCTGGCCAACCGCGACTAAAGGCCTTCGGGCACCTTTAATCGCGGTTGGCCAGCTAAAGCCCCCCACGTGCACCAGCTGGCCACCGTGCGCCCTGGGCCCAGACCTTTGGTCGCGGTTCGCCACACGAACCGCGACTAAAGACCCCATTAGTCGCCGTTCCTTTACCTTCGCGACTTATGGGGCTTCCCGGAAGCCTGTTTTTCTACCAGTGTGAGCGACTAACCGATCCATGTTTTAATGCGCAAAACAACCAGAGGTCAGTGAGATGGCGGCGGCGCAGCACGGCAGCAGCATATGGTGAGTCCAGCGCCTCACCCTCGAGCTGCTCAAAGTGGCCCAGCAAGACTCTGGCAGCTGCATTTGCGGTCATGGACAGGCCGGAGTAGGCGAACTATTGCAGCCTTTGCCGGAATAGGAACTCCTCTTCGTTGCGGGCATGGTAATGGCAAGCTGGACATCTCCATGCAACATAACAATCAGTTAAATCTGCTTGCCAAACACCTCTATAATTTGCCATAGCTGAGAAACACTTCGGGTTTAGGAAACTGAAGTATTCCTTAGTCACATGCCGAAATACTATGATTTTGCCATACTACAATTTGCAAAAACTTTGAGTTCCAGAGCCGAGCGTGTACAATGGTAGAGAAGACATGTCATCCCTTATCTCGCCACATCAGATAGAGAAGGCATTAGATATAAGTTATACAATGTATTATCTTTTACAGCCATCTCTAGCAATTAATATGAATAATTAATTTTTGGTAGGAAATTTGTTGCTAAGGGAAGACATATGTGATACAATGGAGAAAATAGTCTTTCCTTATTTCTTAAGAGATGATCCCTTAGCTAAGGGAAGACAACTTTCTCTCTCTTCGTTCTCTCTCCTCCAACTAAACAAAAATCTGACGTGGCATCTCTAAGAGAAGACTGACATCACCCCATTGTACGTGCCCTTAAGTACACCACTCGAAGTTAAGTGTTTTCCTTAAACCGTGCATCTAAGATGCTTCATATCATGTAGTAGGAGAGCTTCAGATTAAAAAAAAGGATCAACACAAGTTGATTCATGATAGTTAGGCCTATCAAAGCATCATCACACACTGCAGAACCCACGAAGCAGCAAACAACTAGGGATAGGAGGCTATCAGCACACACCGCACTACCCAGGAAGCATCAAGCACGTCCAGCAGATCAACAAGCAAGCAGTGCACCAAGCAAGACAAGAGCAGTTATACCTTGCAGCTAGCGATGTAGGCGGCGGAGGCAATGTACAACGGCAAAGAGAGGCGAATCTAGGCGGTGGTGAGGGGAATCAGAAAGGTAGTGGTGCGTAGGACTCCAGGCAACGACGGCGGCTGCCCGGATGACTGTGCTATTACCATGTTCATGCCCCCGCATTATCGCCACCATCCCCGCCATCAGGTCCATCCTTCCCCGCGCCTCGAGCCACGCTAACCAGGCTCCCTGCCCGGACCCAGTAGCGGAGGAGCAGGGCTCTCCGACCAATGCACCGTGGTAGAGGCCTAGCTCTCCAACCGATCCTCCTTCGTAGTGCCGTGAACGGTGAACCACCGTTTGGCGGCACCCTCCCCTACATGCGCTGGATCTGGGGAGGGGGCATGGTCAAGAACATATCTAGTGATACCACCCTTTAGATGATACCATGATACCGTACAAAAAAAGTATTTTTATACGTGCCAAAAAATTATACGAAAAATGTGAGTGCTCATGAAGCATGTCCCTACATCATCACAAAATTTCATATCCAAAATCGACATGGACACTGAGAAACAAAAAAGAGAAAATCAGCATGAATATTCATGCTGATTTTCTCTTTTTTGTTTCTCAGTGTCCATGTCGATTTTGGATATGAAATTTTGTGATGATGTAGGGACATGCTTCATGAGCACTCACATTTTTTCGTACAATTTTTTAGCACGTATTAAAATACGTTTTTTTGTACGGTATCATGGTATCATCTAAAGGGTGGTATCACTAGATATGTTCTCGGCATGGTCAAACCCCAGGGAGAAACCACCAAAGACACTACTGACCGTGAGGAGAAGAAAGAGGAGGCAGGCCCACAAGCAAGGTGGCCCATCAGCAGAGAGCTCAACCTTCGCATGTCAGAAGAAGGCCTAAGGGCATGTGTAATGGTTGGTAAGACTGTCTTATCTTAATAAAAAAAATATAACAATAAAACATGATGTATAATGAATTATTTTTTAGTCTTATCTTTAGTAACGAGACATCCTAAATTTACCAAAAACAGAGCGCGCTCAATCTAGCTACACGTGCTTCCTCCGTACTATTGTCCCTGGCCGGCTGGCCGGGCATGCTGAAAGGCCGAGCCGAGGCTCCGTGGCTGCCAGTACCACCGAAGACCGGTGTGCCTTCGCATCGCTTGGTATATCGATATACCAAAGTCATCTAGCGAGCCTGCTGAATCTGGCAATAAACAGATTCGAGTCTGATAATCACTATGCTCCCAATGCATCTCACACCTATATATTAATTCTGTGCAGCCACTGTGTTTTGCCAACATCATAAAGTGAGTCCTGAAACTCGGTCTAGACCCTCGACACCATCTCCACATGATCTGTTGTATGAGTTCTTCATACACTATCCCTGCTTTATAAAGGAGGAAAGGAAGAACAGGTTATGTTTAATGCACGTCAACGACCAACATCCCCGGAGCACATGTTGTTTCATGCCGATCAAATTTACCTTCAATATCGTTACCAGAAGCAACATAGTAGGATAAGAATAACTTGTGTCATTCCACTTCTAGTCTACTATATTTGTTACATATTAAAGAATATAAGATGAAATAAATAAATAAATATGTAAGCTACTACTTAAAGACATCTCAGACCCAATCTGGGCCAGCATTAAGCGCCATTAGATTATGATAGAGTTGACAATTTTTTCCATCAATATTTTACTATGCAATATACCATGTATAATTGCTCCTCCTTTGATGCATTTGATTTTTAGGTTAATTGGATAGATGCCATTGCAATTTTTCATGGATTTCATGGCCAGAGTTCCATGCAAGCACGTACACGCGTGGCTTGTAATGAGGAAATATAAAGATCAGTCCGTAATAAGCGAATTTCTGTAAATCTAGGATTATTGAAATATAGAAGTATACGCGTCGGACGATGTTGTCAATCAAGAATTGACTCTCTTCTCGATTGACGTGTCCTAGCGCAGGTGGACGTAAACTGGTTCCGTTCGCTGCCTCGTCTGCACTCGCCTGCTGATCAGCCCTCCATACACATACATTTTCTCATCGGTCCCATTCAAGCACTACAGAAATGGCACCAGATGCCGACGGCCGCATGCCCTCGCCTTAGCCTGGAGAGACCGTCGGCGTACGCTATGCCGAAGGTTACCGTTGGCGTAGCCCCTCGGGCAGGGTCCGCCTCGGCAATAATACAAGCGTATATTGCCTAGTATGTGAGGTTAAATGAGTGTAATGACATCTATCAAAGGTACACATAATTGCAGTGGCATTTTTTTAAAGTTGAAAGTTGTAGTGGTGTTTCTGAAATACGCAAAAGTTGTAGTGGCGTCTATCCAATTAACCCTTGATTTTTTTTTGTTTACAAAGAACTTTGGAACCTAAAGTTTACAATTCGTGGATATCTTGTATATGTTAGCACTACATACGTAATATTTTCATAAATGAATTTAAAAATTTACACTCTTATCTCTAATTTTTTTAGCGTGGGATGATCACCACTGCCAACAGACTCCCTTAAACTTTGACCATGCTCTTCAAATTATACACGGATAGTTTGTGTGAGATCAATGTTGAAGATGAGCTTAGCCAGCGTTTACAAACAAAAGAGGATTCATCAGCCAGTGGCGCATCCAGGATTTGAAACCCTAGTATCGAAGGGTAGCAATCGGCAACAGTAGAGCGCTAGGGACAAATCTAGTGGGATAAAGTTTTCGAGTGGTAGGAGGCGAGCAGATGAGCATGCGTGCAGAGGCAGCGGCGGCCGGATACAACAATGGCAGCAGGGCGATGACTAGGGTGACCGTGGTCGTGAGAGAGATAGAGGAGAGATAATAAAGCATTTTTCTAATAATAAAGCATATATTATTGTTCAATTGTGGTTTATAGATTTTAAGATATTAATTATTTGGCCATATTATATGAATAATGCATATATTATTTGATGATAATAATAAATGAATAAAAACATAATTATTTCATATTCAAATTCCTCATATTTTTCTAATAATAAAGTATATATTGTTTGTCCAATTACGGTTTACAGATTGTTTTTGGTTTCAAAAAATACAGAAATGTGACACAATGGTATAAGAGTTAATAGTATTGATATGGTAGTATTTATAACAAGGTACAATCACATTCGCGGGAGCACATCAGGAAAGAACCGAGAAGTTAAGCGTGCTGAGGGTGGAGTACTGTGCGGATGGGTGACCGACCGAGAAGTGATGACCAAGTCTACAATTTGACTAAAGATTAAGTGTAATTAGTATTAAAAATGATCCAAGTGAGAGAGTAACAAGTCAAACAATTAGGAAAAATGAAAAATAAATTATAATAAATTATAAAAATGAAAAACATAATTATTTAAAATAATAGTTAGTCCTGGTTGGGATTACGAGCCGGAACTAAAGGTTCTCCAGCCCAAGTCCTGTATCGCGGCCACGTGGAGGTCCATTTAGCCTTTAGTCCCGCCTGTATAGTCCCGGCAGGGACTAGAGCCCGTTAGGGCCGGAACCAAAGGCTCTGTCTCCACTAGGGAATGAACGTGAAGTTCAATATAGAAAAAGAAGACGCTGTAAATTGGATTCATACTTCCGTGTGTCTTCCAATATCTTGACATCTGCTGAAACTTGATTGGGAAATTGTAGATGACATATTCAGGAGGGGGGTGTATTGGAGACATTGACTTAGAAAAGGATTTTTGCCTAAGTGCTATACTTGAGGGTGAAGGAATGAAATTATAGGAAAACAGATAGGAGTCGATGGGTCTGTTTGAATTGCCAAGGCTCACTTTAGGTGAATATAGTAGACTTGGTGAGGGAAAATTAGCAACTTGAGATAGATCTAGCCGTAAATGTTTTTTTGGTCTGGATTCTGGAAAGGGAAGATGTAATTGTTCTTCATTCCACTTGTTTAGTATATCATGTGAACTACTGGTGAATGTATACTGAAATGTCGGCTGCAAATGTACCTGAAATGATATATGTTCGATATACCTATGGCGTTCAAGATTTTTCTGTGGAGCAAGAAATTGTTTTGTGGCATTCAAGATTTTCAATCGTACTTAGTTTCTTCAGTTGTCTTTTTGGTCTAATTTGGTTGTCTCTACGCCCTTCCCAGACGAGTCATTGTGGCTTGGTGCTAATCTGACCTTAAGCAAATGTCACAAGTTTAACCGAGTAAAAAAAAGGACCAGCAGATTAGTCAAGCAAACTCAAAGACCGTGAAATAATCAGTACAACTAATGAAGCATACGGTTTAATCATATTAAAAACGTCAATATGATAAATCATGCACATACGCCAAGCGATGAAACCTGCACCTGCAGAATTGTGTTCCTCTGCTTCATCTTCAAAAAAAAAAAAAAAACCATCTTCAAAAATTGTGTTCCTCTGCTTCAACCCCCTATCCTAGCAGTTGCCGCACAGGAACAAATCAGTTCTCATAGACCATGCCTGTCGCGTGAGGCCATGCCATTGCCATGCCTCACGAAAATTGAAACCCCAATGCCTCACACAAAGCAAGTTCCAAACAAGCTTGTCTCTGTTTGCCATCTCTCTTTCTATATATAGAGTACATACATGTTTCCAGTCAGGCCATGCCCGTTAACTCTGCATTTTCTCTACGAACTACAAAGCACTATGCGTATTGTTTTTTCTGTTGCAGCCCAAGTAAAATGAGATAGTGGAGATAATCAAATCCATAGGAAGTAACGGGAGTTATCTAGCTAGCTGAGTACGTCAATTGATTCCTCGCAAGCTTTTGGTATCCGGGGATGCACCAACTTGACGACCACATGTGAGGCTATCATCCAGCGGGTAGTCGTTGGTGATGGATAGTTCACCACGGTCTAACAATTTCTAGAATGACTTCTGACGGGGAAACCCGGTTGCTGCGTGGAGCGGCCCTGGGGACAAAATGGAAGTGTTTGAGGGGCCGGAGCGGTGAGGAAGCATTACGCCGGACGTGGTGATCAAATGTTGCTTGTGGCCAGCATAGAGTTTATGGAGATCATGAGCATGCTGATGTGTTTAGCTCGGAAATTAACGTATGCATTTTTGTATCATTGTTTATATTTTTTTCTCGAATATTCTGTCATGTGTGCTGTGACCAATTTTTTGTTGACCTACAACAGCTTCAAAATAAATAAAATGGTGGTAATAAATCAATGTGTTGTACTCTCTTTTCGGCAAAACGACAAACTAGTTTTATCCGTGTGAACTATGAGTTAGGATGCCTGGTTGCAATCGGAGAGGTGGCACTCCGACTAGATCTGCACCTACTTTCACGAACTATGATCTTGCCTTTTCCTTAATGCATAAATTTATTTTGTGAGTTTTAGTTCATAAATGAGCACCTAGTAGCTAATAAGAGGTAGTCGTACACCCCGTTCAACCGGAATGGTACTAAAGAGCGCTTGTGTGAGCTGCAGAGGTGTGCGTCCACTTTTTCTGTTGAAGGAAGGTTTATGCCCACTTTGTTCCCCATGCCGTCTGGATAGGCATGAAGGTGGGGAGCCTCACCAGTGACCACATAGGGCACGTCCGATCTCCAATGCAACAACTCTGATCCACGCATAAGGTGGGCAATCTTCTAGCGACACACGTGTGCCCCGTTCAACCGAAATGGTACAAATGCTTGTGCAAGCTGCAAAGGTGGATGTCCACTTTGTTTCCTCCCACCGACTAGATAGACATGGATATGTGGAGCCCAAACACAAGGGCCGTCCGATTTCCATCGCAACAAACTAGGATCCATAATTTGACCCTAGAGATGGTACCGGTGCCCGATTATCGTTCAGTGCAAGCTTGGGGGCTTGAGCAGGGTGACGATGATGAGGGGCAGCCGAGGAGAGACACTAGCTCTATCTGTCCGTCCAATGAATCTGAACTTAACGAAGTCACAAAACAAAGGTATACGTATGCCTATGCGATGCTAAGTATACAAAATGATCACACCAGTCTAGGGACGGTGAGGGCTATCTCACAAATTGGATTGAGTCCGATGATCACTATATTCCAGATGCGTCTCATACCTACACTAATTATTATTTGTAGCTACTATGTATTTCCATCTCATCACATGGAGCTTAAATCTGCTCAGGTCCTTCGCCAATCCCTACATGATTGGTTTGTATGAACCTTTGCACCATCTTCCTTTTATAAAGGAGGAAAGGAGGAGTGAGTTTGGTTCAATGCGTGCAACAACCCAACAGAGCACATGTGCCGCTCTATGTGCAAAAGTTCAGTCATTTGGGAGCTGAAAAAAACCATATTCTCTCACAGTTATGCTGTAGAGAAAGTTTTGATTGAAGCCCATGCCACCTACACCCCGCACTTCTTCGACTTTTTCTTTCACTTCTTTGTCTCTCAAAAAATATAACATATGGATATAAAATTTTGGAGGTCTCTGAAACATTACAACTAGAATGTTCCGACAAAATCGTTTTTTTTTAATTTTCAATTTTCAAATATTTAAAACTCAAAAAATTCTTTATATATCTCTTTTTCAAATTAAAATGTTGTATATTATGAGAGATACTACGTACGCTATAGTTGGTAGCCTAGTACGTGGCAATGTAGCCTAGATACTCGCTGAACCGATGACTATCTTGCATGGAACTATACAACAAAAAGCTTGTTTTCAGTCAATTCTGCCTACCATCTAAAAGTTGAACTAAGAGAATTTCATCCACTCATGCAGAGAGCTCAAATAGCTGTACTTTTCACAACAGTTGGCTCAACCTTTGGGGTGCGGACATCCCAAACAAGGTAACAATTCATGTGTGATGGCTAGCGAGAAATGGTCTTGCGGTGGGAGATGAGTTGCGGCGACGAAAGCTGAAGCAGTGTGTGTTCTGCATTGCATGTGGCATGGAAGAGACAACTCTTCACCGCTTTTGGAAATGCCCACACTCATCTCATTCATGGCAGATTTTGTTGAAGATGTCGGGGATGTCTTTCCGCCGACCACCAGATCCTATACGCGGCCATGGAGATTTAAAATGGTGGCTTTTGGATTGCTTCAGCGGTATGACCTCCAAGGAGTTGGAACTAATGTGTACCATGTTGTACCAGTTATGGTTGCCACGGCTGCCACGTAAATGCTAGGGAGGTAGTCATGATAGAGGGACCTGAACCCATTGCGAGACTTACACTCGCCCTGACCGAGGAATAGCATGAGGTCCATGCTAAGCCGCTGAATGGACCTACCTCCAAACCAAGGGAACGCTGGTGCCCTCCGAAGGAATGTTTGCTCAAGTTTAACAGTGTTGGTTTGTACTCTCGCACCGGAAAATATGACGGTGGTGGCGTGGTGGTAAGAAACCACAATGGAGCCTTTGTTGCAGGGGCATCCCGTTTTTTCCCCTAACGCTATTGATCCAGAGGGAACTGAAGTCATAGCATGTAAGCGAGCGGTAGAGCTGGTCAAGAAGATTGGGTGTCATGGGTTCGTACTCGAGATAGATTGCGGCAACATGGTAAATAAACTGAACAAGGAAGGAAGAGACAGGTTAGTGGTGGGGCCTCTAGTAGAAGACCTCAACGCTGCTCTTCGTGACTTCGGTCAGATGAAGATTCAGGTTCCATGATGCACAGCGAATGTAGTTCTCCCTCCTGCCCAAAATACATTGCATTTTTTTTTGCATTGCATACAATGTCTTGTCAAAGTCAAACTTTGTAATGTTTGCCTATATATATTAATAAAAATATAATTATATACAATGAGAAATTAATATTTGTAGAATTGTTATGAAATATACTTTCATGTTATATGCATTTGGTATATTAAATCTTCATATTATTTTCAATATACTTAGCCAAAGTTTACAAAGTTTGACTTGCACGAAAACTTATGCGCAACATAATATGGGCATGAGGGAATAGCTCATAAGCTAGCAAGGAAAGGTTGTGGTAATAAGTTGTGTAAGACTTGGGTTAGTCAGGTGCCGGATTGTATTGTTTCAGTGTTGTGCGATGACTTGGTTGATGTTTAAATAAAGATGCAGCCTATTCCTCTAAAAAAATGGTGTCAAAAAATCAATGCATATAAGCAGTCTCTTTTCGGCAAAGCAGCAAACCAGTTTTACCTGTGTGAAGTCTAGCGGCATTGATCTTTGCCTTTTCTTTAGTCCATTTCTTTTGTGAATTTTAGTCGAGAAATAAGCACCAAGTAAATCAACTTTAGCACTTGGACCAGTAGTCTAGCGGCATGTTTGCCTAGCGACATGAGGTACTCGACCGTCAAGAATCACAAGTACTCGTGCGATGGTACCAAATCGCGCTCGTGCAAGCTGCACAGGTGTACGTCCACTTTGCTTCCTCGTGCCCACTGGATAAGCATGGACGTGTAGAGCCCGAACACGAGGGCCCTCCGATTTCCAACGTAACAACTACGACCCGCATTCCAACCCTAGAGAGATGGCGCCCGATTGTTGTTCCAGGCAAGTTAGGGGGGCAGAGCGGGGTGACGATGACTAGGGGCAGCGGAGGCGAGACGCTAGCTCTGTTAGTCCGTTGATTGAATCTGAACTTAACGGTAGGACAGAACTGTGTCGTGCCTTTGCAATGCTACGTATACCGACTAATCACAGAGGTCTAGCGACGGTGGGAGCTTTCTCGTAAAATGGATTTGAGCCCGATGAGCACTAGATTCCAGATGCGTCTCATACCTACACTAATTCTTTGTACTCCTTAGCTACTAGGTCCTTTCGCTAATCCATACATGATCGGTTGCTATTAACCTTTGCACCATCTTTCCTTTTATAGGTAGAAGCAGTTGGAAGGAAGGCCGCACTTCTCTGACGTTGGGCTGACGAGATATAGTTTCTTCCAGTACATCTACATCTCTAGGACTGCTGGAATAATAATTGGCACAGGGCAACTCGGGCCGGAACCCTATTCCTCCCCGCCGCCTTCCCCACCCCCCTCCTCCCACCTCGCCGTCCCCTGAGGCTGCTGCCGGCGAAGTCTGGCGCGGCCGGTGATGGGGGCAGTGGGGATCCACGCGTGGTCCCCTGGTGTGGCGGTAGGAGGCACGCGCATGATGGCGGCGCGGTCTCTCATCCCGTCTTCGCCACGGCCTCGCCGGGCGGGCGGTGATGGGGGCGGCGGCACAGCCCTGGAGCCATGACGGCGCGACTCTCTCCTTCGTTCCTCGCCGCGGCCTCGCCGGGCGGGCGGTGATGGGGGCGGCGGCGCGGCGGCGCGGCCCCGGATCCTGGCGGTGCGGTCCTCTCCTCCTTCCTCGCCTCGGCATCGCCGGGCAGGTGGGGATGGGGGCGGATGTCGTGCTGCTCCTCCTCAATGTCTGGGACCACGGCACCAAGGGCGGCGGCCCTGGATGGCGATGGCGGTGACGGCGTCGACCTGGTGGCAGGTGGCGGGCGTCAGGTGCCGCTGATACGCGTGAAGCACGCGTCCGTTGGGAACCCCAAGAGGAAGGTGTGATGCGTACATCAGCAAGTTTTCCCTCAGTAAGAAACCAAGGTTATCGAACCAGTAGGAGTCAAGGAGCACGTGAAGGTTGTTGGTGGCGGAGTGTAGTGCGGCGCAACACCAGGAATTCCGGCGCCAACATGGAACCTGCACAACACAATCAAAGTACTTTGCCCCAACGTAACAGTGAGGTTGTCAATCTCACCGGCTTGCTGTAAACAAATGATTAGATGTATAGTGTGGAAGATGATGTTTGTTTGCGAACAACAGTAAAGAACAAGTATTGCAGTAGATTGTATTTCAGATGTAAAGAATGGACTGGGGTCCACAGTTCACTAGTGGTGTCTCTTCGATAAGAAATAGCATGTTGGGTGAACAAATTACAGTTGGGCAATTGACAAATAAAGAAGGCATAACAATGCACATACATATATCACGATGAGTACTATGAGATTTAATCAGGGCATTACGACAAAGTACATAGACCGCTATCCAGCATGTATCTATGCCTAAAAAGTCCACCTTCAGGTTATCATTCGAACCCCTTCCAGTATTAAATTGCAAACAACAGACAATTGCATTAAGTATGGTGTGTAATGTAATCAACACAAATATCCTTAGACAAAGCATTGATGTTTTATCCCTAGTGGCAACAGCACATCCACAACCTTAGAACTTTCTATCACTGTCCCAGATTCAATGGAGGCATGAACCCACTATCGAGCATAAATACTCCCTCTTGGAGTTACAAGTATCAACTTGGCCAGAGCCTCTACTAGCAACGGAGAGCATGCAAGAACATAAAAAATATATATATGATAGATTGATAATCAACTTGACATAGTATTCCATATTCATCGGATCCCAACAAACAGAACATGTAGCATTACAAATAGATGATCTTGATCATGATAGGCAGCTCACAAGATCTAACATGATAGCACAACGAGGAGAAGACAACCATCTAGCTACTGCTATGGACCCATAGTCCAGGGGTGAACTACTCACACATCAATCTGGAGGCGATCATGGTGATGAAGAGACCTCCGGGAGATGATTCCCCTCTCCGGCAGGGTGCCGGAGGCGATCTCCTGAATCCCCCGAGATGAGATTGGCGGCGGCAGCGTCTCTGGAAGGTTTTCCGTATCGTGGCTCTCGGTACAGGGGTTTTCGCGACGAAGGCTTTAAGTAGGCAGAAGGGCGGAGTTGGAGGCGACGCGGGGGCCCCACACTATAGGGCGGTGCGGGCCCACCCTTGGCCGCGCGGCCCTGTGGTCTGGGCGCCTCGTCGCCCCACTTCGTTTCCCTTTCGGTCTTCTGGGAGCTTCGTGGAAAAATAAGACCCTGGACGTTGATTTCGTCCAATTCCGAGAATATTTCCTTTGTAGGATTTCTGAAACCAAAAATAGCAGAAAACAACAACTGGCTCTTCGGCATCTCGTCAATAGGTTAGTTCCGGAAAATGCATAATAATGACATATAATGTGTATAAAACATGTGTGTATCATCATAAAAGTAGCATGGAACATAAGAAATTATAGATACGTTTGAGACGTATCAAGCATCCCCAAGCTTAGTTCCTACTCGCCCTCGAGTAGGTAAACGATAGCAGAGATAATTTCTGAAGTGACATGCTATCATAACCTTGATCATAATATTGTAAAGCATATGAAAATGAATGCAGCGATTCGAAGCAATGGTGAAGATAATGAGTAAACAAATGAAACATATAGCAAAGACTTTTCATGAATAATACTTTCAAGACAAGCATCAATAAGACTTGCATAAGAGTTACTCATAAAGCAATAGATTCAAAGTAAAGGTATTGAAGCAATACAAAGGAAGATATAAGTTTCAGCGGTTGCTTTCAACTTCAACATGTATATCTCATGGATAATTGTCAACACAAAGTAATATAACAAGTGCAAAAAGTAAACATGTAAGAATCAATGCACACAGTTGACACAAGTGTTTGCTTCTAAGATAGAAAGAAGTAGGTAAACTGACTCAACAATAAAGTAGAAGATAGGCCCTTCGCAGAGGGAAGCATTGATTACTATATTTGTGCTAGAGCTTTTCATTTTGAAAACAAGAAACAATTTTGTCAACGGTAGTAATAAAGCATATGTGTTATGTATAAGATGTCCTATAAGTTGCAAGCCTCATGCATAGTATACCAATAGTGCTCGCACCTTGTCCTAATTAGCTTGGATTAACACGGATTATCATTGCATAGCATATGTTTCAACCAAGTGTCACAAAGGGGTACCTCTATGCCGCCTGTACAAAGGTCTAAGGAGAAAGCTCGCATTGGATTTCTCGCTTTTGATTATTCTCAACTTAGACATCCATACCGGGACAACATAGACAACGAGATAATGGACTCCTCTTTAATGCATAAGCATTCAACAACGATTAATATTCTCATAAGAGATTGAGGATTAATTGTCCAAACTGAAACTTCCACCATGAATCATGGCTTTAGTTAGCGGCCCAATGTTCTTCTCTAACAGTATGCATACTCAAACCATTTGATCATGAAAATCGCTCTTACTTCAGACAAGACGAACATGCATAGACTCACATGATATTCAACAAAGGTAAAAGTTGATGGCGTCCCCAGAAACATGGTTACCACTCAACAAGCAACTTATAAGAAATAAGATACATAGCTACATATTCTTCACCACAATAGTTTTTAAGCTATTTTTCCCATGAGCTATATATTGCAAAGACAAGGAATGGAATTTTAAAGGTAGCACTCAAGTAATGTACTTTGGAATGGCAGAGAAATACCATGTGGTAGGTAGGTATGGTGGACACAAATGGCATGGTTATTGGTTCAAGGATTTGGATGCACGAGAAGAATTCCTCTCAATACAAGGCTAGGCTAGCAAGGTTGTTTGAAGCAAACTCAATTATAAAATGGTGCAACAAGACTTAAATATGAACATATTGCAAGCATTATAAGACTTTACATCGTCTCCTTGTTGTTCAAACACCTTAACCAGAAAATATCTAGACTCTAGAAAAACCGTTCATGCAAACCAAATTTTAACAAGCTCTATGTAGTTCTTCATTAATAGGTGCAAAGTACATGATGCAAGAGCTTAAACATGATCTATATGAGCACAAAAATTGCCAAGTATCAAATTATTCAAGACATTATACCAATTACCACATGCAGCGTTTTCTGTTTCCAACCATATAACAATGAACGAAGCAGTTTCAACCTTAGCCATGAACATTAAGAATAAAGCTAAGAACATATGTGTTCATACGAAACATCGGAGCGTGTCTCTCTCCCAAACAAAGAATGCTAGGATCCGATTTTATTCAAACAAAAACAAAAATAAAAACAAACAGACGCTCCAAGTAAAGCACATAAGATGTGATGGAATAAAAATATAGTTTCACTAGAGGTGACCTGATAAGTTGTCGATGAAGAAGGGATGCCTTGGGAATCCCCAAGCTTAGATGCTTGAGTCTTCTCAAAATATGCAGAGATGAACCACGGGGGCATCCCAAGCTTAGAATTTTCACTCTTCTTGATCATATTGTATCATCCTCCTCTCTTGAACCTTGAAAACTTCCTCCACACCAAACTCCAAACAAACTCATTAGAGGGTTAGTGCATAATTGAAAATTCATATATTCATAGGTGACATAATCATTCTTAACACTTCTGGACATTGCACAAAGCTACTGAAAGTTAATGGAACAAAGAAATCCATCAAACATAACAAAACAGGCAATGCGAAATAAAAGGCAGAATCTGTCAAAACAGAACAGTCCGTAAAGACGAATTTTTCTGGGGCACTTAACTTGCTCCGATGAAAATACTCAAATTGAATGAAAGTTGCGTACATATCTGAGGATCACGCACGTAAATTGGCAGATTTTTCTAAATTTCCTAAAGAAGGGGCTGCTCAATTTCGTGACAGTAAGAAATCTGTTTCTGCGCAGTAATCCAAATCTAGTATCATCTTTACTATCAAAGACTTTACTTGGCACAACAATGCAATAAAATAAAGATAAGGAGAGGTTGCTAAAGTAGTAACAACTTCCAAGACTCAAATATAACATAAAAGTGCAGAAGTAAAATAATGGGTTGTCTCCCATAAGCGCTTTTCTTTAACGCCTTTCAGCTAGGCGCAGAAAGTGTGAATCAAGTATTATCAAGAGACGAAGCATTAACATTCTTACCAGGGGCTTTGCGCTTACCCTTCTTACTCTTTGGTTTAGGGAATACATGACCGCATCCGGGCGTAGAGGTAAAATTTAGAGTGCCTTTCCCCACATCTATGATTGCTCCCACGAGTTTCAGCAGGGACCTTCCAAGCGTGATTTGTCCTGTCCCTACACATTCAACAACGAGATAATCAGTGGATACCGTTCTTCCAAGAAAGGTTGTGAACACCCCTTCAGCTATACCCTTAGGAATTATAACAGAGTTATCAGTAAGAGTTATTCCTTCTCCTCCTTCAGTAAGTTCCCAAAGTGTCAAAGATTCATAAATTCTTTCAGGCATAAGGCAAAACTCAGACATAATATCACAACGGGCATGAAAAGTTTCACCATAAATAGCAACTTTAATAGTAGGTACCCACATTGAGGGTTCAAAGCTTACTGGAACATAATCATAATACTCACGAATCTGGTTGTACCCTTCTTTTAAACAAGATATATTTGTTTCTAGAGTGTTTAATCTATTATGAATGCTAGCAAGAGATGAATCAAAATTATTAGCGGAGCTAGATGATGCAACCAATTTTTTTATGGCATTATAAGCTTGATCCCCATCACAGTGAAGGAAATCTCCTCCCACTACAGCATCTAAGGCATATCTATAGCGAAGACCCAAAATAAAAGTTACTAAGAAGCAAACTTAGAGTCATTTTAGGTTCAGTTTTACTATAAGAATCAAAAATTCTAGACCAAGCTTCTTTAAAACTCTCTTCACCACCTTGTTTAAAAGTAAAGATTGATTCCTCAAGTGATAGAGTAACAACTACAAGACTAGTCATGATAATAAAATAAAGTAAATGCGAGCAACTAATTTTTTTGTGTTTTTAATATGGAGAACGCAAACAAGACAGTAAATAAAGTAAAACTTAGCAACTAATTTTTTGTATTTTTGATATAGAGAACAAACAAAGCAATAAATAAAGTAAAAGTAAAGCAAGACAAAAACAAAGTAAAGAGATTGGATGTGGGAGACTCCTCTTGCAGCGTGTCTTGATCTCCCCGGCAACGGCGCCAGAAAAAGAGCTTGATACGCGTGAAGCACGCGTCCGTTGGGAACCCCAAGAGAAAGGTGTGATGCGTACAGCAGCAAGTTTTCCCTTAGTAAGAAACCAAGGTTATCGAACCAGTAGGAGTCAAGGAGCACGTGAAGGTTGTTGGTGACGGAGTGTAGTGCGGCACAACACCAGGGATTCCGGCGCCAACGTGGAACCTGCACAACACAATGAAAGTACTTTGCCCCAACGTAACAGTGAGGTTGTCAATCTCACCGGCTTCCTGTAAACAAAGGATTAGATGTATAGTGTGGAAGATGATGTTTGTTTGCGAAGAACAGTAAAGAACAAGTATTGCGATAGATTGTATTTCAGATGTAAAGAATGGACCGGGGTCCACAGTTCACTAGTGGTGTCTCTCCGATAAGAAATAGCATGTTGGGTAAACAAATTACAGTTGGGCAATTGACAAATAAATAAGGCATAACAATGCACATACATATATCATGATGAGTACTATGAGATTTAATCAGGGCATTACGACAAAGTACATAGACCGCTATCCGAGCATGCATCTAAGCCTAAAAGTCCACCTTCGAGGTTATCATCCGAACCCCTTCCGAGTATTAAGTTGCAAACAACGAGACAATTGCATTAAGTATGGTGCGTAATGTAATCAACACAAATATCCTTAGACAAAGCATTGATGTTTTATCCCTAGTGGCAACAGCACATCCACAACCTTAGAACTTTCTGTCACCGTTCCAGATTCAATGGAGGCATGAACCCACTATCGAGCATAAATACTCCCTCTTGGAGTTACAAGTATCAACTTGGCCAGAGCCTCTACTAGCAACGGAGAGCATGCAAGAACATAAACAACATATATATGATAGATTGATAATCAACTTGACATAGTATTCCATATTCATCGGATCCCAACAAACACAACATGTAGCATTACAAATAGATGATCTTGATCATGATAGGAAGCTCACAAGATCTAACATGATAGCACAACGAGGAGAAGACAACCATCTAGCTACTGCTATGGACCCATAGTCCAGGGGTGAACTACTCACACATCAATCCGGAGGCGATCATGGTGATGAAGAGACCTCCGGGAGATGATTCCCCTCTCCGGCAGGGTGCCGGAGGCGATCTCCTGAATCCCCCGAGATGGGATTGGTGGCGGTGGTGTCTCTGGAAGGTTTTCCGTATCGTGGCTCTCGGTACAGGGGTTTTCGCGATGAAGGCTTTAAGTAGACGGAAGGGCGGAGTCGGAGGCGGCGCGGGGGCCCCACACCATAGGGCGGCGCGGGCCCACCCTTGGCCGCGCGGCCCTGTGGTCTGGGCGCCTCGTCGCCCCACTTCGTTTCCCTTTCAGTCTTAAGCTTCGTGGAAAAATAAGACCCTGGGCGTTGATTTCGTCCAATTCCGAGAATATTTCCTTTGTAGGATTTCTGAAACCAAAAACAGCAGAAAACAGCAACTGACTCTTCGGCATCTCGTCAATAGGTTAGTGCCGGAAAATGCATAATAATGACATAAAGTGTGTATAAAACATGTGAGTATCATCATAAAAGTAGCATGGAATATAAGAAATTATAGATACGTTTGAGACGTATCAGCCGCTGACCGTGGCACCTCGGTGGTGCTCTTCTCTCTCGCCGGAGGAGATCGGATAGTTGTGTGGCTAGCCGTGGCGGATCTTGCGATCTGTCGCCTAGCTCTCGATGATGGCGGCGCGTTTCATCGTTACCTTGTTGAAGGCATTGTCTCTGCAGTCTGCATCCTTCGCCTGGGCTGCTCCAGGGGAAACCCTAGACTCGGGTCTCCCGGATCGAGCGATGGCGGCGCGCAATGCCGTTCTCTCTGTTGAGGGTATCGGTTTTTGGAGCAGACAAAGGATGGCGGTGGTGCTGAGGTGGAGCGGTGTGCTTTTGCTGTGTTGATGTCGTCGAGTCACCGCGGCATGGTGCAGTGGTGTCTCGGGACAGATGCAGTGTGATGGACACGCGCAGGATGGTGGAGTCGTCTGGCGCCATGGCGGCATCGATGGCAGGCCTAGCATGGTCAATGCGATGATCTCTCTTGAAGATGGAGTCGAGGAACACGGCGGTAGCAACTTCTATGGTGTGTGCGTTGGCGTATGCTGAGAGTCTGCTTGACTGGATGTGCTTCTCATCTGCTATTGGGTGGCCTGGGAAGGCATTTGGTTTTTGGATGATATGAGTTGGTGAATTGTCACCCCCTTCATCCCTCTGTAGGTTTAGCGAGGTGTCTTCGAGTTTGATCTTTTGTATTGTTCTTGTAAGGTGTTGTGAATAATCTAATAAAAAAGGCGTGTGCATCCCTTGGATGCAGAAGCTGGGGCGATATTCCCCCCATTTCGAAAAAAAATCTTTCCTTTTATAAAGGACGAAAGGAGGAGTAAGTTTGGTGCTCCTCACACCACAAACACAACGTTCCTTCGACATAGCGAATTAGAGAGCGAGGACCTTTGAGTGCTCCTCCCCTCTCCCCCTCCCTCTCTACTACAGTAGCCAGGAGAGCTTCTGAGAAGACCGGCCCGATCCCGAGCCCCTCCGGCGATGATGCCGGCCGGAGGAGACGGAGGGGAGGCGCCGGAGTAGTTTTCCTAGGATAGGAGTAGTTTCCCGACGGTTTTCCGGTTGTTTGTGGAGGTGTAGCTCTAGTTTCCCGGCTAGATCCAGGGCTGGCTTGTGCTGGAGGCGCTCCTTGCTGCTCTGGTGGTCGGAGTCCAAGGCGCCTCTACCTCGACGGACCTCTGTAATAAGGCTCTCGCTCCGCCTCTCGACCTTGTCATGACGAGTTCTTCCGCTCCTGGCCGGCCTTGGCGGCGAGGGGGATCGGCCGGATTCGTCCTCGAGGCTCGATCTGGCGGTGGCAGGGGCTGTGTGCCTGTTGGTGCTCTGGCGCGGCACAATCTGGATTGTCGCCGACTACCTCCCTCCAGATCCATGGTGGATCTTGGACTGGAGCTTGCCGGCGGCTAGGCCCTTCGATAAGGTGCCTAGGAGTCAGTGATGACCCACAAGTATAGGGGGTGTATCGTAGTATCTTCGATAAGTAAGAATGTCGATCCCAACGAGGAGCAGAAGGTGTTGACAAGCAGTTTCGATGAAGGATTCACTTGTAAATGATCGCGAGACAAGTATTCGGGGTTTTGATGTAACAGATGAATAAAGTACAAGTAAGTAAAATGCGAGAGAAATAATTGCAGCGAGTGGCCCAATCCTTTTTAGCACAAAGGACAAGCCGGTTTGTTTACTTATAATGACCAAACGTTCTTGAGGACACACGGGAATTTAGTCTAGTGCTTTCGCTTCATGTGGCTAAATAATCTTCATTGTTTTGATAAGTGTTGTGTGGGTGAACCTATGCTAATGTACCGCCCTTCCTAGGACTAATACATACTTGTTATTATACCCCTTGCAAGCATCCGCAACTACAAGAAAGTAATTAAGATAAATCTAACCACAGCCTTAAACTACGAGATCCTGCGATCCCTCCCGCATCGATATACCAACGGGGCTCGGGTTCTGTCACTCCGGCAACCCCGCAATTGGCAAACGAGTACAAGATGTATTCCCCTAGGCCCATAAATGGTGAAGTATCGTGTAGTCGACGTTCACACGACACCACTAGAAGAATGACACCACAACTTAAATATCATAACATTGAATATTACTCAACCATAATTCACTACTAACATTTAGACTTCACCCATGTCCTCAAGAACTAAACGAACTACTCACGAGACATCATATGGAACATGATCAGAGGTGATATGATAATGAATAACAATCTGAACATAAACCTTGGTTCAACGGTTTCACTCAATAGCATCAATAACAAGTAGAAATCAACACCGGGAGAGTTTCCCCTATCAAACAATCAAGATCAAACCCAAATTGCTACAGCGGTGACGGGGTGCTGCGGTGGAGATGGCGGTGATGATGATGAAGATGATGGCGATGGTGATGGAGATGATGTCCAGCTCGATGGCGGTGACGATGGCGTCGATTTCCCCCTCCGGGAGGGAATTTCCCCGGCGGATTCCTGCCCGCCGGAGAGCTCTTTTCTCTCTGGTGTTCTCCGCCCCGCAGAGGCGGCTGTGGCTCTTCGCGACGTACCCTCTGGAGCTTAGGTTTTCGGGACGAAGGGTTTCGCGAAGAAAAGGAGGCGAAAGGGGCTGTGGGGCCCCCACACCACAAGGTGGCGCGGCCGGGCCATGGGCCGCGCCGGCCCGTGGTCCGGCCCCACCTTGGGTCTTCTCGGCTCCCCTTCGGCTTTCTCCGTCATGCTGGAAAAATAGGATTTTTGGTATAATTTCCTTCCACGGTTGATCTTCCGAAATATTGCATCCGACGGTGCTTTTTCCAGCAGAATCCGGCTCCGGTGCGCGATCTCCAAATAATCATGAAACATGCAAAATAGATGAAATAACATAAGTATTGTGTCCCAATATGAAATATATCAATGAATAACAACAAATTATGATATAAAATAGTGATGCAAATTGGACGTATCAACTCCCCCAAGCTTAGACTTCGCTTGTCCCCAAGCGAAACTGAACTCGGTAAACAGGACCACATGTTTATGGAGTGAAGAGTCGATAAATAAAATACGGACAATAAGCATCATATTCATTCACACAAGACATTATAGTAAACAACTTCCTCATATAACTCAACTTGAAACAAGTATAAGGTAATCACAAATAAAGGTGCATAAGAAATCATAATTGGTGATGGCAAACTTTGTTCTTGGTCAGAGAAGAGTTAACAGATTATACTTATCTATTGAGCAGCGCTCTCATATTAAAGCTTATGGTAAACTTGCATACTCAATCATATTAATCATTGATGACTTTCAAAGCTATATTCATTCAGGTAAAACTTGTAGTAAACAAGGAAGAGTAAAGACATGATGAAGCAAATCACAATATAATAGTTTGATCACAACAACTCAAATGCTTGGTTGAGATGGAGGGAAATAGGTTTACTGACTCAACATAAAGTAAAAGACAGGCCCTTCGCAGAGGGAAGCAGGGATTAAATCATGCGCCAGAGCTTTTTCAGTTTTGAAATCATATAAAGAGAATAAAAGTAAAGTTTTGAGAGGTGTTTGTCGTTGTCAACGACTGGTAGCGGGTACTCTAACCCCCTTGCCAAACAGACCTCCAAAGAGCGGCTCCCATGAAGGACGTTATCTCTACCAGCAAGGTAGATCATCCCTCTTCTCTTTTGTTTACACATGTATTTTAGTTTATTTAAGGATGACACTCCCCCAACCTTTGCTTACACAAGCCATGGCTAACCGAATCCTCGGGTGCCTTCCAACAATCTCATACCATGGAGGAGTGTCTATTGCAAAATTAAGTTGCTTACCGATGAATCAGGGCAAAACATGTGAAGAGAATTATTAATGAAAGTTGATTAATTGGGGCTGGGAACCCCGTTGCCAGCTCTTATTGCAAAATTATAGGATAAGTGGATGAAGCCACTAGTCCATTAGTGGAGGCTGCCTAACAAGACTGAAAGATAAAACAACACATACTTCATCATGAGCTATAAAACTGTTGACATCAGAAACCCCCTGGCGGGCAGAGACGGTCAACACGGTAGAGCCGGGAACAACTAGGGCTGCGGCTGGCCCCAGTCCCTCAGAGCGACGGCCCGCAAAGCCTCCTGGTCGCACGTCCGATGTTTATCACAAGGGCGTTCCACCTGACCTATACCGGTCGGGGAAGGTGTGGATGATGCCTCGCTTAGTTTCTGCAGGGGCACACACGTAAACATTAAATACGAGCCTCGATCGGCTCTCGGGTTATCTCGTGAATCGGCTCAAAGAGCCGATCCACCCATGATCCGGACGGGGTGTCCGAATATATGGTTGTCCTGCTTGATCAAGGTAAAGCTAATGAGATCTACGACGATTTAGGGTTTTCACCGCATAATCGGATCATCCTACTCACGATTGGGCCTCGCGCTCGCGCACGGTGACCGTAAGCCGATCCTAGACAGGGCCTAAAAACCAACACGAGGTTGATCCCGGAACATCCTTTCTAGGGCTAGCAAACGCCACCCTACACGCCGCTGGATCCTCCAACCCTTTGTAAGGCCTAACTATTGCGGATGTTAAACTAATCCTTGATGAAACAAGGAGCAACCGTAACGGATCGGATCTACTAAACTATGATCAAGCGGGGTGCCGCCCTACACCTAAGATAGGTGTAAGGGAGGCTAGACATGCAAGGGTTGCACTACGACAGCATGTAATATGAAGAACAATGCTAACCCTAACATATCTAAGATAACTACGTTGCTCGCCATCAAAAAGGCTTCAGTACGAGCAATGCATGAACAACGTGGGCAGGCTTGTGCTGCCTAGATCGCAAGATGCGATCTAGGCAGCATGGTGCTTACCGGTAGAAACCCTCGAGACGAAGGAGTTGGCGATGCGCCGAGATTTGTTTGTGGTTGAACGTTGGTTGTTGTTTATTCCATAAACCCTAGATACATATTTATAGTCCAGCGGACTTTCTAATGTGGGCATGCACTAAACCGTGCACGAGATAAACTCTAACTTTTAATCTAGATACAATCTATTGTAATTAAAGATACATGGGCAATCTAGCCCAAATTCTCCGAACAAGGCCGCTTCAGAGATTTTCCACGTGTAATCTTCCAAGCCCATCTTGATCGCGGCCCACCTCTCGATTTAGCCAAAATCTGGTGATAACACATGCCCCCCTGGTTTTGGTAATGATAATTTCAAAACCACTCTGTTTTTTTTTCCTCGAGGGGTCATGTCGTAGCAGAGCAGAACCGTCGCAGTATGCTTCATCATGACGACTTGCCCTCCCAACTTCTCTGCACGATTTGACAGTTTTGGCACCATGTCCTCGAAAACTGCTCGAAAATTAAATCCCCATCTCCTTTTATTTAACCGCATCGAACAGTTCTCCTCTTCATCCCCTCCGCATTAGCACTCCAAAAAAAACCCTCCTCTGCCACCATGTCTTCTTCCTCCTCTGCTTCATCGGATCTTTCCTACGTGTCTTCTCCCATCCGAGAGTCGACGCCCGAGTGGGGTACGCAGGCGGCATACGACATCCTCGCCCCAACAGCGTGGGACAAAGAGGACCACGACTCCTCCGTCTGGTCCGAGGATGACAAATCCTTGACCGACGGGGAGAGCGACCTCCGCTTCCTTGCTGACGGGAAATCGGAGGAGGAGAGCGATGACGATCGTTTCTCCTGGGCAGACTTCACCACCTCCGAGGAGGTGAAGGAGGAGGAAGAGGAGGAGGACGACGACGACAGCCTCCCCGACGAGCCGCCGGCCAAGCGCCATTGCCCCTGGCCGGGGAATCTGAGTGACTTCGACAGCGACGGCGATGACGACGACGAGGAGGATGAGGACAACGAAGGTCCTGCCGGCGGCCGCTGGAGCAGCGACGACGAGCCGGCCGGGAGCAGCGCCGACAGCGGCGATGACGGCGATGACGAGGGCTGCAACAGCCCGTAGATAGGACCCCTAGCTAGGACCAGTAGGGGTAGACGGGGCAATGTATCCCCTTAGCACTCCCTTTTGAGGGCAATTAGCTCTTTTGTGTAAGAAATCTGGTTTATCAATGAAGAAATTCCCCAATTTGATTTTGCCGATTTCCTTTAGGATAATTTAGCCGATTGTCCCTCGTACTGACTCTGCCGATTGTCAATTTGGTCAAAGCCCAGTGAGCCGACAGCAGCGCGTCGGTCCCTCACGATAAATTTCGAGATAGATCCACCCGGACCCAAACTCCCGGTCAAACAAGGCCAAGCCATAATCGTGCAAACCTTAGGACTTGTAAATGCAGATCCCACCGGATGGCATGTTAAACTTAGCGGCAAAATTCCTGAAATAATGTCCAGTCTCCTTATCAACGTTTGAATTTCAGACATTCTTCTGCCGCATCCTTCTCTTTCCGATCCTCTTTGCTTTCAGGAGAGCCCCAGGACTGTTGCTGGGTCAACTCAAACGTTGAAGCTGCCGCTTCCGCAGAACAGGTATCACTTGTCCACAAATTCCCTTGTGATGGTCTGCAGTGACGTTTATGATCCTGCTCTGGTCTTCTAACAGCAGCCATCTCTCACGACAAATTGAAATGCAGAGCCGACCGATCTCAGCAAAATCGGCTCCTCACAGTAAAGGACTTTTCGTGGCAAGCTGCCCCCCGAGCCTCAGCCGGGGTGGAAACAGTGATGAGGACCCGTAACTCAGGCAAACAGGCCCGGGCTCAACAATGTCTGAGAGCGCTATCGTGCAGGGCCACCAGTTGATCACCTTTCATCCGTCGACAGCCGATACAGCCGATCCAGCAGGCTGGCAATCTGGTCAGTTGATCACCTTTCATCCGTCGACAGCCGATACAGCCGATCCAGCAGGCTGGCAATCTGGTATTGAGTAGGTGTCTCAAACAGAGCCCTGGGCTTGTCGCTGAATCAACCGGCATGCTGAAACTGATAATTTTGCAACGTCAGTACAATTCTTCAGACAAGTTGTGATGCAGAGTTAGCCGATTCCAACACAATCAGCTCCTGAGAGCAGAGAACCTTCAGTGTGAGCTGCCCCCCGAGCTTCTCTAGACCGGATCGGCTCATCATCCTTGGCAGGCTGAATTTGAAGACTTGCCAACGGGAATTAGGGGCTCTTGAAGAGAAGATTCACTTCTTGCTCCTTTGATCCTTAAGTCGATGTCTGCACATCGGCTGTGCTAAAAAAATTTGAATTTTCGGCCGATTTGAGTATCGGCCCCCATACTCCAATACCCATCACCAAAGGATGAGACACTTCTACTGCATATCCTCGTGTTTTATCCACCTGGGTGCCCCCCCGAGCCGATTCTGTCAAGAGATTTGATGGTATCGGCTCCGTTGGATAACATGTTAAACCCAGGCAGAATGGATGATGAGGATAATCTTGGCCGATTGCTGGAATCGGCCTCCACATTGCTTGCTCGGTGAGGGTTTTGTAATGTCCCTTCATAAATTTTCTGGGGCCGATCACAAGTATCGGCCTCGCCACGTTTGTTCATCGACGTTTGCTTTTGTTACACGGTCAGGCCGGTGGATAAAACCAGCCTAACCCCGTTCTTTGTCACGTCGATGCGTTCGCAGTCGTCCAGATTGATGCCTGAGAGTGGCTCTTGGCCTGACGTCTCCCAAACGTCCATGCCGTCTGTTGAAACCTCGACTCGAATCATCTGCGTGGATGACTTCTACTTCATCTCCATCCCATTGTATCGGGCATTGGTGCATCGTGGATGGAATGCAACGATTGGCGTGGATCCAATCTCTCCCTAGTAGGACAGCGTAAGTACTCTTGCTGTCGACGATAAAGAACGTCGTAGGGACAGTTTTCCTCCCTACGGTCAGATCCACATTCAGAACACCTTGTGCGTCAGATGCTTGGTCGTTGAAATCGCTCAGTGTTACGTTGGTCTTGATCAGATCCGAGCTGGAGCGTCCCAACCGACGTAGCATGGAGTATGGCATAATGTTAGCTGCCGCTCCGGTGTCCACCAACATCTTGTTGACAGGCTGCCCATTGATGTAACCTCGCAAGTACAGGGCCTTCAGATGCCTGTAACTTCTTTCCTTGGGCTTCTCAAAGATGACCGGCCGTGGGCCGCAGTCTAATTGCGCCACAGGTGCTTCATACAATCTTGGAGCGCTAAACTCCGTTGGAAGAATGAAGACCATATTTGTGCCAGCCGACGTGTCATCATCGGCTTTCCTCTGCTTGGGCGCCACTCTTTTCTTTGTGGCCGACCTTCTTCGTCCGGGGTTCGCCGAATTTTGGCGGCCAGATCAGGCCGTGCCTTCCTTAGCGTGTGCAGGTACAATCTTTCAGCTTCTTCCAAACCACGCAGACGCTGAACCCTTCGCTTCTGGGAACGGCTGAGCCCATCAGGGCACCACCTGGGCCGATGATATTTATCTTCTTCATCATCGTCCTCTAGTTCCTCGGGATCTTCCACCCGAGCGGACTTAGTATGCTTGTTCCGAGGCGGGAGAGGCCCTAGACGCTTGAACACGGACACGTTAGCGGCATCCTTCTTCTTTTGCTTGCATTCTGGGCAGTTCTCGATTGTTGGCAATCGGCTCATTCCTGAGTCCCAGCAATGTTTGAAGAACGGACAGTCCCAATGCCTATCCATGTCATCCTGCCCCCTTGACCTTCCTTCGGCGCGACGATTGTACCCGTCGTTGCTTCTATCAGGTTGACGGTACCTCCTGACCTCTGCATCAGACCGACAATTTCTCTCATCATCTACGTCGTAGCGCCGACGTCGGTCGTACTGCTGCTCATATTTGTTGAGGAGATGTTCGGAGAGTGGACGTTGATACCGCACGCTTCTCACTTCCTCCTCTGTCAGGTACCGTCTGTCATCATCTTGGGGCCGGTCGCGTGGATCGGCCTCCTCCTTGTCCTTGCCACGGGAGTGGCTGCTTTCGGCTTCGTCTTTGCCATGGCGGCTCGCAAGCCCTGCCATGTTGACACCAAGGGAGAACTTTGGCTGGCCTATGGAGTGGCTGAGATCCACCATGTTGACGCCAGGCCACGGACGTGAATCTCTACCGAGCTTGATATCGTGCGGCCGGGTCTTCTCAGAGGAGCCGATGAGTTCGGCTTCGAGGGTTGCCTTGATCTCGTCATGTTTCTTTTTGAGCTCCTCGGGCAGATCCTCGTACTTCGGCGACCTGGTGCGTTCTTCGACGGGGCGGACAGGTCCACTCCATCGAGTGCGCCTTCGGGTGTGAAACCCTTCCACCGACGCCATGGGGAGCGGGTTCGGTGGAAAGAGCCGATGAGTTCGGCTTCGAGGACTGCCTTGATTTCGTCATGCTTCTTCTTGAGCTCATCAGGCAGATCCTCGTACTTGACCGGAGTGCCTTCCGCCATCTCGGATGGAGACGGCGATGTGGTGGATGTCGAAGGTTGTCCCACCGGGCGTGCCAGAATGTGTTGACGTCAGAAACCCCCTGGCGGGCAGAGACGGTCAACACGGTAGAGCCGGGAACAACTAGGGCTGCGGCTGGCCCGGTCCCTCGGAGCGACGGCCCGCAAAGCCTCCCTGGTCGCACGTCCGATGTTTATCACAAGGGCGTGCCACCCGACCTATACCTGGTCGGGAAGGTGTGGATGATGCCTCGCTTAGTTTCTGCCGGGGCACACACGTAAACATTAAATACGAGCCTCGATCGGCTCTCAGGTTATCCTGTGAATCGGCTCAAAGAGCCGATCCACCCATGATCCGGACGGGGTGTCCGAATATATGGTGGTCCTGCTTGATCAAGGTAAAGCTAATGAGATCTACGACGATTTAGGGTTTTCACCGCATAATCGGATCATCCTACTCACGATTGGGCCTCGCGCTCGCGCACGGTGACCGTAAGCCGATCCTAGACAGGGCCTAAAAACCAACACGAGGTTGATCCCCGGAACATCCTTTCTAGGGCTAGCAAACGCCACCCTACACGCCGCTGGATCCTCCAACCCTTTGTAAGGCCTAACTATTGCGGATGTTAAACTAATCCTTGATGAAACAAGGAGCAACCGTAACGAGATCAGATCTACTAAACTATGATCAAGCGGGGTGCCGCCCTACACCTAAGATAGGTGTAAGGGCGGCTAGACATGCAAGGGTTGCACTACGACAGCATGTAATATGAAGAACAATGCTAACCCTAACATATCTAAGATAACTACGTTGCTCGCCATAAAAAAGGCTTCAGTACGAGCAACGCATGAACAACGTGGGCAGGCTTGTGCTGCCTAGATCGCAAGATGCGATCTAGGCAGCATGGTGCTTACCGGTAGAAACCCTCGCGACGAAGGAGTTGACGATGCGCCGAGATTTGTTTGTGGTTGAACGTTGGTTGTTGTTTATTCCATAAACCCTAGATACATATTTATAGTCCAGCGGACTTTCTAATGTGGGCATGCACTAAACCGTGCACGAGATAAACTCTAACTTTTAATCTAGATACAATCTATTGTAATTAAAGATACATGGGCAATCTTGCCCAAATTCTCCGAACAAGGCCGCTTCAGAGATTTTCCACGTGTAATCTTCCAAGCCCATCTTGATCGCGGCCCACCTCCTAATTTAGCCAAAATCTGGTGATAACAAAAACATTGACACAAATAAAGAGTAATAAGTTTTGAATTGTTTAAAGGTAGCACATGAAGTATTTACTTGGAGTGGCAGAAAATACCATGCAGTAGGTAGATATGGTGGACACAAATGGCATAGGTTTGGGTTCGGGTTTGGATGCACGAGAAGTATTCCCTCTCAGTACAGGTCTTTGGCTAGCAAGGTTAAATAGCAAGCATAGGAGTTGAGGGAAACAAACAAATATACATGTGATAGAAACAATCATGCATCTTACTTGTAAGCACAAACAATCTTAACTTCATAATAATAAGCTATGAGCTAACAAGAAAGGAAGACAATGAAACAACTATATGTATTTCTCTTTTCTACTTAAACCTCAAGGTGTTGTTGCTATTGACCAATGCTAAGTTTGCCAAAACCAAATAGATTTACTCAATGCTCCCAAAGTGGTACCAATACTAAAATCAAGATCAATCATATAGTAGAAATTGCAAACTAAAATAAGGTGTGCAATATGTAAATGATAAGACTTCTCATTAATATTTCATAACGATAACTCACACCAAGGGATACATAGACAAACTAAAGGAGAGATACTTCCACACTGCAACCCATCTTATACGATAACCTCCCTACTCATGATATGACACTACTTGATAGTAAAAAGTAAAAGGTAGTGATGATGTGATACCGCGGCACTCCCCCAAGCTTGAAACAAACCAAGGGGATGCCAATACCGATGATGAATTAATCCCTTGGCGATGGTGGTGATGAATTCCCGTCTTCAGACTTCCAAGGAAGAGGCTCCCCATCAACAAACGACATCTTGGTCTCGGGAATCCTGAAACTAGCAGCATGGCTTATGTGTTTAAACCTGTTTTCATACTCACAGTTCTGATTCTGAACGTCATAGAGTTGAGCTTGGAGTTTGTTGGTGGTGTCGTGAAGTGAGAGGATGTCGCCCCATAGCTTCGCAGTTTCCTTCTCGTGTTCAGCAATGAGTTCAGACACGATCTTGTGGAAGATATCCACTTCACGCTCAGCCATCTTCTTGTAGTTGAAGACCTCTTGTTCTAGCTTCTCCATCCTGTCTTCCAAGCTTCCTTCTCCTTTGGGACCCTGAACATCTTTGATCTGCAGCTCCCCATCAACGAGCGGCAACTCCTTGGGATGCATCCTCAGCTCGTCCATGTACAAGTTGCCAAAGTCCTTGCGGGAGCTGTCCTTCGGAGTTTCTGACGAAGACATGACACCTCTAGATCCGAAGCGAATCTCGGCGAGAACATGACTCGAAACAAAACACGTCGAGAAAACGATATACGGACCTCCGGGAGTCCGGGGGATTATATAGCAAAAAATTTCACAACAAACGGAAAGTACCAGGTCGAACCGGAGTCGGAAAGGGGCGACGAGGCGGCCAGCTCATAGGGCGGCGCGGCCAGGCCGGGGCCCGCGCCGGCCTATGGGGGCACGCCCTCGTGCGTCTCCTCCACTCCGTTTCGATCTCGTAATTTTTCATATTTTCCAAAAACAGCAAAAACATTGTTCGGAAAGTAAATCGCGAACTTTTTATTACCTGTACTGTTACCTATTCAAAGTCGAGTTCTAGCGGACTGTCAATTTGTCCTTTGATGAAAGCCTCCGGTGTTTCCACTTGAATAATATCAACATCAACATTATAAGAATCACCCGAGATATAATGCTTGAGCCTTTGTCCATTCACCACTTGCGTAGCATTGCCTTGGAGAGAGCTAATTTTAATTGCTCCTGAACGATACACCGCCTCAAAACATATGGTCCTTCCCATTTCGAGAGTAATTTCCCTGCAAAGAATCTGAGACGAGACCGATACAATAGGACTTTATCCCCAATATTAAACTCTCTTTTGATAATCCTTCTATCATGCCATTTCTTAACTTTCTCTTTAAAGAGTTTAGCATTTTCATAAGCTTCACTTCTCCATTCATCTAGAGAACTCAATTGCAACAACCTCTTATCACCGGCAAGTTTAGGATCTTTATTTAGTTCTCTAACAGCCCAATAAGCTTTGTGCTCTAGTTCTAAAGGTAAATGACAAGCTTTTCCAAAAACCATTTTATAAGGTGACATTCCCATGGGGTTTTTATAAGCAGTTCTATAAGCCCATAGTGCTTCCTTCAATTTACTAGCCCAATTCTTTCTAGATTTATTAACGGTCTTTCCCAAAATAGATTTAATCTCTCTATTTGATAATTCTACCTGACCACTAGTTTGAGGGTGATAAGCGGAAGCAATTCTATGATTAATACCATACCTAGCAAGAGTTTTTCTAAAACCTCCATGAATAAAATGAGAACCTCCATCAGTCATAATATATCTAGGAACTCCAAATCTAGGAAAAATAATATCTAAAAGCATTCTTAAAGAGGTCTCACCGTCGGCACTTTTTGTAGGTATGGCTTCCACCCATTTAGTAACATAATCAACGGCAACAAGTATATGAGTGTTACCTTACGAAGACGGAAAAGGTCCCATGAAGTCAAATCCCCAACAATCAAATGGTTCAATAACAAGAGTATAATTCATAGGCATTTCATTGCGTACTGGAGATATTACCAACCCTTTGACATTCATCACAAGATAAAATAAACTTCCTTGCATCTTTGAAGAGAGTTGGCCAATAAAAACCTGATTGTAGAACCTTTTGCGCGGTTCTATCTCCGGCGTGATGTCCTCCATAAGCACTACCATGACATTTACTCAATATTTCTTGTTGTTCATATTCGGGAACACACCTTCGCAGAATACCATCCACTCCTTCTTTATATAAGTGTGGGTCATCCCAAAAATAATGCCTCAAGTCATAAAAGAATTTCCTCCTTTGCTTGAAGCTTGAAAAGGTTGGAGGCAAGTACTTGGATACAATAAAGTTAGCATAATCAGCATACCAAGGGCTATCTCGCGAGCTCACCTTTATTACAGCCAATTGTTCATTTGGAAAACTATCATTAACGAGAACAGGATCATAAGCAATATTTTCCAATCTAGATCAGCAACGGGATTATCGGCACCTTTCCTATCTATAATATGTAAATCAAATTCTTGCAAAAGAAGTACCCATCTAATAAGCCTTGGCTTAGCATCTTTCTTTGTCATAAGGTATCTAATTGCGGCATGATCGGTATGAATCGTGACTTTTGAATCAACAATATAGGATCTAAACTTGTCACAAGCAAAGACTACGGCTAATAATTCTTTTTCGGTTGTAGCATAATTTCTTTGAGCAGCATCAAGAGTCTTGCTAGCATAATGAATAACATTTAATTTTTTATCTACTCGCTGTCCAAGAACAGCGCCTACGACAAAATCACTAGCATCACACATAATTTCAAAAGGCAAATTCCAATCGGGAGGTTCAACTACGGGAGCGGTTGTTAAGGCTTTCTTTAGAGTTTCAAAAGCTTCCTTACAATCATCATCAAAAACAAAAGGTACATCTTTTTGAAGAAGATTAGTAAGAGGCTTTGAAATCTTAGAAAAATCTTTAATAAATCTCCTATAAAACCCGACATGACCAAGAACACTACGAATACCTTTAACATCCCTAGGATAGGGCATCTTCTCAATTGCTTCAACTTTAGCTCTATCAACTTCAATACCTCTCTCGGAAATTTTATGTCCCAATACAATTCCTTCATTAACCATAAAGTGGCATTTCTCCCAATTAAAAACAAGGTTAGTTTCTTCACATCTCTGCAAAATTTTATCAAGGTTTCGCAAACAACTATCAAAAGAATTCCCATAGACAGAAAAATCATCCATGAATACCTCTACAATACTCTCACAAAAGCCATGAAAAATAGCAAACATGCATCTTTGAAAAGTGGCAGGAGCATTACATAAACCAAAAGGCATACGCCTATAAGCATAAGTTCCATAGGGACAAGTGAAAGTGGTTTTCTCTTGATCTTTAGTTTTAACAGCAATTTGTGAAAACCCAGAATAACCATCAAGAAAGCAAAAATGAGTATTTTTAGACAACCTTTCTAGCATTTGATCAATGAATGGTAAAGGGTAATGATCTTTCTTAGTGACTTTATTAACTTTTCGAAAATCAATGCACATTCTATACCCTACAACTACTCTTTGAGGGATGAGCTCATCATTATCATTAGGCACAACAGTCATTCCTCCTTTCTTAGGAACGCAATGCACAGGACTAACCCATCTACTATCGGCAATAGGATATATAATACCGGCTTCAAGAAGTTTTAATACCTCATTCCTTACCACCTCCTTCATCTTCGGAATTAGACGACGCTGATGTTCAACAACAGGCTTCACATCATCTTCCATATTAATGGCGTGTTGGCAAATAGAGGGAGAAATCCCCTTCAAGTCATCAAGAGTGTAGCCAATAGCACCTCGGTGTTTCTTCAGTATTTCCAATAACCTTTCTTCTTCAAACTCTGAAATCTTAGAACTAATAATAACAGGATATATTTTCTTATCATCAATATGAGCATATTTAAGATTATCAGGCAAAGTCTTTAAATCAAAAACAGGATCTTCCTTCGGTGGCGGTGTTGTACCCAGATCTTCCACCGGTAAATCATGCTTGAGAATAGGTTGGCGAAGAAAAATTTCCTCAAGCTCATCTCTTTCTTTCCTAAAAACTTCACTCTCGCTATTCTCCAAGTGTTGCTTGTAAAGGATTATTAGGAACAAGAACAATAGATGCACTGCTTGTTCCATTTTAAAGTCATTACTAGGCAAATCAGCTTTATAAGGAGTTTTGGTAAATTTAGAGAAGTTAAACTCATAAGATTCAGCAGCAAATTTAGTCAAAATTTTCTCTTTCTTGCAATCTATAATAGCTCCACAAGTATTTAGAAAAGGTCTACCAAAAATGATAGGACAATAATCACTAGCAGGAGAACCAAGTACCAAAAAGTCAGCGGGATATTTAATCTTACCACATAGAACTTCCACATCTCGAACAATACCAATTGGAGAAATAGTTTCTCTATTAGCCAGCTGAATAACCACATCAATATCTTCAAGTTCACAAGCATCAATTTCAGTGCATAATCTCCAGTGTAAAGCTCATAAGGAATAGCACTAACACTTGCACCAATATCACATAAACCATAATAGCAATGATCACCAATTCTAACAGATAGCATAGGAACACTAACTTGTTTGGGTTTATTAGGATGTGAAACAATATTAGAAGCATCTTCACAGAAAATAATATGACCATCCTCCACATTTTCAGTCACAAGATCTTTAACTATTGCAACGGCAGGTTCAACCTTTATTTGTTCTTCAGGTTCTATAGGTTTCTTTTCACTTTTATGAACCGCACTATTTATAACAGAGTACTCCTTCATTTTAGCAGGGAAAGGAGTTTTTTCAATATAAGCTTCAGGAATAACATGATCAACAGTTTCAACTACAACGCATTTATTAAAAGATGAATCAACTTTATCTTTATACGGTTCATGATACTTATCAAAATTCTTCTTAGGCAATTCATAATGAGAGGCAAAAGCCTTATAAAGATTTGCAGCAACTTGAGAATCAAGACCATGTGTAGCACTCATATTACGAAATTTATCAGTATCCATAAAAGCTTCAATGCATTTATAATCATAAATTATACCTGATTCTCTATCCTTGTCGTTCTCCCAACCTTCAGTATTTTCTTGGATCCGATCAAGAAGGTCCCTTTTAAACTCTTCTTTGTTGCGTGTAAATGATCCAGAACAAGAAGTATCTAGCAAGGTCTTGTCTTGAAAAGAAAGTCTTGCATAGAAATTATCAATAATAACATTACCAGGAAGCTCATGAATGGGGCATTTGAGCATTAAAGACTTCAATCTCCCCCAAGCTTGGGCAATACTTTCTCCATCATGAGGCCAGAAATTATATATGCGGTTACGATCTTTGTGAATTTCACTTGGAGGATAGAATTTAGAATAAAATAAAGGCACAATGTCCTCCCAATCAAGAGAATCACCATTCTTCAGCAATTTATACCAATGCGCCGCTTTACCAGACATCGATATAGAGAATAGTTTCTTTCTAACTTCATTCATAGCAATACCTGCACATTTGAATAACCCACATAATTCTTGTAAGAACAGTAAATAATCACCAGGATGGACAGTTCCATCCCCTTCATAGCGGTTATCCATAACACGTTCAATAATTTTCATAGGTATTTTATATGGTATCACTTCCTCACCTAGCGCCTCATCCACTACCTTTGCAGTAGTAGTAGATTTCCTAAATAGAAATTGAAGAGAAGATCTCTCCATAATGACTTATAGCAGCAGGCAGAAATAAAATCAGCACAAACGGTAAAGGTTTTCCTTACCAATTCCACTTACCAATAGCGCTTCACTCCCCGGCAACGGCGCCAGAAAATAGTCTTGATGACCCACAAGTATAGGGGGTGTATCGTAGTATCTTCGGTAAGTAAGAATGTCGATCCCAACGAGGAGCGAGAAGGTGTTGACAAGCAGTTTCGATGAAGGATTCACTTGTAAATGCTCGCGAGACAAGTATTCGGGGGTTTTGATGTAACAGATGAATAAAGTACAAGTAAGTAAAATGCGAGAGAAATAATTGCAGTGAGTGGCCCAATCCTTTTTAGCACAAAGGACAAGCCGGTTTGTTTACTTATAATGACCAAACGTTCTTGAGGACACACGGGAATTTAGTCTAGTGCTTTCGCTTCATGTGGCTAATTAATCTTCATTGTTTTGATAAGTGTTGTGTGGGTGAACCTATGCTAATGTACCGCCCTTCATAGGACTAATACATACTTGTGATTATACCCCTTGCAAGCATCCGCAACTAAAAGAAAGTAATTAAGATAAATCTAACCACAGCCTTAAACTCTGAGATCCTGCGATCCCTCCTGCATCGATATACCAACGGGGGCTCGGGTTTCGTCACTCCGGCAACCCCGCAATTGGCAAACGAGTACAAGATGTATTCCCCTAGGCCCATAAATGGTGAGGTATCGTGTAGTTGACGTTCACACGACACCACTAGAAGAATGACACCACAACTTAAATATCATAACATTGAATATTACTCAACCATAATTCACTACTAACATTTAGACTTCACCCATGTCCTCAAGAACTAAACGAACTACTCACGAGACATCATATGGAACATGATCAGAGGTGATATGATAATGAATAACAATCTGAACATAAACCTTGGTTCAACGGTTTCACTCAATAGCATCAATAACAAGTAGAAATCAACACCGGGAGAGTTTCCCCTATCAAACAATCAAGATCAAACCCAAATTGCTACAGCGGTGACGGGGTGCTGCGGTGGAGATGGCGGTGATGATGATGAAGATGATGGCGATGGTGATGGAGATGATGTCCAGCTCGATGGCGGTGACGATGGCGTCGATTTCCCCCTCGGGAGGGAATTTCCCCGGCGGATTCCTGCCCGCCGGAGAGCTCTTTTCTCTCCGGTGTTCTCCGCCCCGCGAGGCGGCTGTGGCTCTTCGCGACGTACCCTGCGGAGCTTAGGTTTTCGGGACGAAGGGTTTCGCGAAGAAAAGGAGGCGAAAGGGGCTGTGGGGCCCCCACACCACAAGGTGGCGCGGCCGGACCATGGGCCGCGCCGGCCTGTGGTCCGGCCCCACCTTGGGTCTTCTCGGCTCCCCCTTCGGCTTTCTCCGTCATCCGGAAAAATAGGATTTTTGGTATAATTTCCTTCCACGGTTGATCTTCCGAAATATTGCATCTTGACGGTGCTTTTTCCAGCAGAATCCTGGCTCCGGTGCGCGATCTCCAAATAATCATGAAACATGCAAAATAGATGAAATAACATAAGTATTGTGTCCCAATATGAAATATATCAATGAATAACAGCAAATTATGATATAAAATAGTGTTGCAAATTGGGCGTATCAGTCAGCAGCTGAAGAAGAAGATTGCCTCCTTGCCCCTTTGGCCGGCCATGGTGGCGGGGGAGGTGGGCATGGAGGCGGACTGCTTGGTTTCCTTCCGACCTGACCGGCCGTGGAGGCGAGGGGGCGGGAGATGCTACGCAGGCCGTACTTCTACCTCTAGCTGCTGACGCTGTCTCGTCGCTGCAGTCTCTCTTTCTCGCTTGATCAAGCCCTATATATGGTGGTGGTTTGGCTGCGGGAATCGATTGTTGGCGGCGAGGGTTTCGTTCAGGAGCTCCTCTCTGACGTGTTTTCTCTGCGTCGGACCAAAAGACAGTAGGGTTGTCGCTCCGCCGCTGCTCTGCTCCGGCCAACGGTGCTTCTCCTGTGCTTCGTCTCCAAGTGGCTCGTTCCCCGGCGGCGATGTCGCAGTCCGTTGGCGGAGCTCGATCTGGAGGAGTGACAAGGGATTAACTTATCAATGCCTATGGATTGTAGGCTAGGGTTTAGTTAGAAGTAGAGGGCAAGTAGATCTCGAAGGTTTCAGCCGAAAAGTACTCGACGAATATAAAAACTAGGGTTTGCAAACAATGATTCGATGATTTCCTCGTCCCTCGACTCCCCCTTTATATAAGAGGTGGAGCCGAGGGTTTCGTTTTGTACAAGTTACAGACTCCGGGACGGTTTCTAACTCATCCCGCCAGATTACAAATAACACTTCCTATTACAACTCTATCTTTTCCTTTAATACATCTTGGGCTTCCGAATCTTCTTATTCTTCGGGTAGTGGGCCTTCAATAAACCCCGGGTACTATATTCGGCGAGGCCCATTTGGGATGCCTATGTCGGTAGCCCCGAGATTTTGCTTGAATCATAGAATCGGGGAAAATCTCCACTTGTTTATTTTTACTCGAAAGCTCTAACTTTTATACTTCTTCTCATAAAATTCTATATTGTACAGGGATATTGGTAGTTGGGGCTAGTTCATCTGACGGATCAGGTACTAGTTAACTGCTCTAGTGGCAATCCTCAAAAACCTACTTCAAAATCACGTCCCTGGACATGATCTCGGGATACTGGTGTAAACTTCGACAGGTGCCGCTTAAGGTCTTACCATTCCGTCGAGTCCCGGTCAAATTTATCGAGTACCTAACGCGTCCGTTAGGATTTTTCTTCGTATCCGTTGATACGGATAAAAGTAGCAGAGCGCAGTCTTCGGCGATGCCACGCCCAACGAGAATAGATGCGGGGTCTTACCTTCGCAAATTTGCGGCATTCAGAAATTGATCGCAACTTTGGCGTTCTGAGAATATATTGTCGAGTGCTTTTCCGGCTGTTGGAATGGCACATTTTATCGAGTCAAATATGACTTATATTAATCTCCCGATGGGAGTATATGTAGAGTTAATTATAACTCGAAATATACTCTCTTGCTGTTCTATCTTTCTTTTCCTTTTTTTTCTTTTTATATTTCATCGGGCACGCGAACAGCGTTCCCGATGGGAGTAGCCCCCGAGGCTACAGCCAAGAACTTGTGCTTGGTTGTAGGCTCAACATTTTAGTCCACCTTATCGCTATATTGCCAGTATCTCCCGATAATCTTTCTCTTCTCTCTTCTTTTTTTTTTCTTTTTTTTATCTATCGGGTGCGCGAACAGCGCTCCCGATGGGAGTAGCCCCCGAGGCTACAGCCAAGAACTTGTGCTTGGTTGTAGGCTCCCAAAATTTCTATGTTTGCCATAGTCGAAACTTTACTTTTTTCGAAGTAGCCCCCGAGCATTTGGGCAAAAACTTGTTCTTGACCAAAGGCTCCCGAAGTATGCAAATAACTTATCCTGTTGCCATTCTCCTTTTATTTTTCTTGTCGACATATTTTCCCTTGTCAAATTTTCTTCAACTCTATTAATGGTCGAGTTTTTCTCGCCTTGTGGGTCCATCGTTCCCACCACGTTGACACGTCGTGTAAGTGGGGGACACACGTCCTCCGCTTTTTCTGGCGCACGTATGGTAACGCCTATCTCAGTAAAAATACTTTTTTGCCCTTGTATCTAGAAGATCTATTCTCACCACACGATTTCTTCATCCAACGGCACACTGCTTCACCTAATTCTTATATAAACCTTTCTTCAACCTCCGGTCATCCCCTCGCTTGCGCCGCTCACCTGTTCCTCTTCGCAAAACTTCCCCTGCGCCCAACTCTCTCTGATTTTCCGCACTCGCATACATTGCTCTCCAGTGCCTTTGATGCCACCACGCACGCGCCTTACTCGTCATAGCACTCCAGAATCCGCGATGGCTGCTGAAGATCTTGAGTGGCAGAGATCTAAAATCTCCAACCAGGACGTCAACCTGATGAAAAGGCTTGGCCTTATGAAGAAAGAAGACGCCATCCGCTTTCCCAGCGAAGAAAGCTACCCCAAGCCTCCGATGGAGTATCGGGTTAGTTTCGTTGATCATCTCATCCGCGGCCTCTCTACCCCAATCCATGACTTCCTCCGCGGTCTTCTCTTTGTCTATGGGATTCAGCTGCACCAGCTGACCCCCAATTCCATCCTTCACATTTCTATTTTTATCACGCTTTGCGAATGCTTTCTTGGAGTCGCTCCCAATTGGGCTCTTTGGAAGCGCATTTTCTGCCTTCGCCGCAATGGCGCTCACAACGCCACCTACAACATAGGTGGCGTAGTTATCTGTGTCCGAACCGATGTCGATTATTTCGACGTTAAATTTCCCGACTCTATCCAAGGATGGCGCAAAAGATGGCTCTATATACACGAAGAAAGCGCCAATTCCGTGGAACACAACATAGTTCCTTTCAACGGAAACGCAAAGATTCAACGCCGCTACTCCTGGGACGCCGAAGCTTCCGAAGAAGAGAAAAAGGCGACAGAAGCTCTTATGTCTCGTATTCATCAACTTCAAAATACTCGAGGCAAAGAGTTATCTGGTGTCCAAATCACTGCCTATTTTCTTAGGATTAGAGTGCAGCCTCTTCAGGCTCGCAAAAATCCCCTTTGGACGTACTGCGGTACCAATGACGCCAATAGGCTCTCCAATGATCTTTCTGTGAAGGACTTGGAGAAGCTTATTCGAAGAATTACCTCGCTGAGTAAGAGGGATCCTATTCCTTCCTCTTGTCGCGTGGAACCCTACAACTCCACCAATCCTCTCCCCGAGGTACTTTGTCTTCTCGAATTTTATCTTGTTGTGAATTTTCCCTGCATCTCATTGTATTGATATTTCTCTATTTTTCCCTTTGTCGCTATTTTCTCGTAGAATCACCCTACTATGGCTTCCCTTCCTCCTCTTCCTGAGGATGGAGAAGTCGAAGAAATGGGCATTGTTACTGACGACAATCAAGAAGCTCCGTCCTTTGTGAATGATCCCGTGGATTCTCGAAAGTCTCGGGATCTTCCGAGGACACCACGTCGATCCAATCTCCTCCTCCCGCTGTTTCCCCACAAAGGAAAAGGAAGAGGAACGATGTCGAAGATTCCGGCACTTCCAAAGCCGAAGAAGTTGTTCCTTCTCCTCCAAAGGCAACTTATGATCCTTATGTTGCATCCCTCGTCAGCTCGTAAGTTCCTCGACTTCCTCTTTATTTCTGTAATCGAAGTTTTTTCTTGTCTTGCTTTTTATGCTATTGCTCCTTACTCACAGTGATGACGAGGAAGAAGTACCAACTCGTGACGTAGCTCCTCGGACGAGCACGTCACACACTTTAGTTATTTCAGAGAAGCCTGTTGGAGGAGAAGAATCGTCGCCTCCTCAACAGAATGTTGATACATCTACTCTTCCTTCAAGCCCCCTTGTCCCTTCGCCAAAAAGGGCAAGGGTTGAAATGATCGTTGAGCCTCCTCCTCAATTGAGCAGCTCTTCGTCGCAGCTCTTGGATGATGTAAGTTTGTCGATGTCTATATTTCTTCTATTTTGCTTTTGTGGACCCTTACTTTTTGTAATGCCGAAGTTTTCCCCTTCTTTTCTTCTTCTTTGACAGCCTATGATCAAGGATCTTATCCGCATCGGGTCCCAATTTATTGGGTACCGCGAGTATGCCGACAGAGCCGAAGGTAACGACTTTTATACTTGCTTGTTTTTCCCTGGTTTTTTACTCCTGCTGCTTGTCGCTATTTTTGATCTTTCTTCTCTCTCTTTTCCACATCTCAACGAGAAAAACTTGCGAGAGGCTAACAAACGTGCCGAGACACTTGCTCGAAAACTTGAGCAAAGTGAGGCGGCTCGCAAGAAAGCTGAGCTTGCCGCTAGCGAAGCTAGAGCTGAAGGCGATGATGCCAAAGCAAAGGCCGCTAGTGTCGAGGAATTGCAGCAAAGGCTCAAAGATGCTTGAATCTGCCTTACACGAGCAAAAATCTGCACAAGCTGCACGTGAGCAAGGGATCATCAAGCGTTTGAAGTCGCAAAGTCGACGTACGCTGAGTAATATCCTCAATTTCTTCTATTTTATTGTACTTCCTGTATCTTTGTTTTTCAACTAATGTCTTGTCTCATGTGGCAGCCCAAACAGACCAAGATTTTGATCTGGAGAATCCCGTCGATGACCCTCTCCTTGACGCACTTTCTCTTTTGGAGCTCCATGGGCGCGAAATTCGTGAAGGCGTGGCCAATGCCAATGCGGGTTTGTCGGCGTTGTTCCCCTACTTCTTCCCGAAGAAAGAGGAACCTTCGACTTTCCTTGACCTTGCCAAGCTTTTCAATTCATCGGAAGATCTTGGACTGAAGATGCGTCATGAAAATATGAAGGTGGCTGTTGAAAATACTGTTGCTCTGGTTGCTGACAGCCAACAGACTCTCGACTGGATGAAGGTTGGCGACACCGATCAGATAGAGCAGTCGAGATGGAAGTCACTGATTAAGGCGGCCAAGCCCAACACGAAGAAAATCTTGGCGTATCTCGGGATGAAGCCAACTTCGACTCCTAGCTCCTCGAGGCCGGAGGTCTAGTTGCATGCCCCCTTGTTTCTTTTTCTGTTTCTTTTGCTCCTGTCGCCATTTTAGCCTTGGCGACAATTACTCACTTAGTCCTCCTGGAGAACTTTCTTTTGTAATACCCATGTAAATTTTCTAGCAAGTAATGAAATTTCCCTTCGTGCTTTTCATTGATCCTGGGCCTTTCTTTTCCAGTTAATATTTGATAACTACTCGACTCCTCCTTGTTCTGCCGCTGCGTCACCTGCATCTTCCTTCTCGAAGAAAATACTAGTCGACCATAATCTCCTTGAGAGTTCATCAAGCGGACATTTGTCGGAAGATTTGCAAGAACTTCGACAACAACTTCAGTCTATGAAGAAACAAACTTTGGCCATGATGGAACAATCTCGAAAAGCCTCTGAAGGAGAAAAACTTGCTCTTCATCGAGCCGAAGAAGCTGTGGCTGCTAGGGATGCTGCTGTGCTGGAAGCAAAGGGAGCCACAACCCGAGAAAATAGTATGCTTGAGCTAATGCTGGAAGCTAGCACAGATATGCTAGGTACGTTTTTGCTTTATTTTGATGCTTCTTCTTTATCTTTCTGTGCCTTTCTTCCAATTTCTTGCCCTGTCGCTTTTAACAGGCTCAGTTCTTGATTCTGCTGCCGAAGATCAGAGAGTGAATGAGAGGACAAATCTTCTTGTTAATCTTTCCCTTAATCATGGGTGTTTGTTACGGGCCACTCCGAACGAACCCAACAAATTGTTAGGTTCCAAGATCGTGCTTGCCGAGTGCGCGATTTTCTCAGCTTTTGCACGTCGACATTAACCCTTGTCTACAGGAATCTGTTTCCCGAAACGAGGTTCCAAAAACTCTTCCCGAATTATTGGAGGTATTCGGAGATGCTCCTCGCATCCATAACTTTGTGCGGGCTCAACTTACTGCACTGGAGCGAGATTTGCCATGATTATGATAAACATTTGTTATCCAAAGTTGGACCTGACGAAGATTGTTGCTGGTTGCCTGGCCAAGAAAACGCGTCGAAAAAATGATATTGACTCAATCGATGCAATGGTAGCTCCTGTAGCTGAATCGATGATAGATGAACTTCTTCGGATGGACTCGGAGTTTTTTACCAAGGGTTCTTATGCTGAGCATAAAACAACCAGGGGCTTGTCCGTAGATACTATCTTGGGATTTAACTGACTTGTATTATATTGGAAATCTTATATCTCACTCTTTTTTAATGTCCCTTCTCTTTTTTATGTTTCCAAAGGATTTTATTGTATATTGCTGAGGTCCTCTATGTTGTTAAAGCCCCCGAGCCTAACTAGGCGAAGATTGCACTATTTTTCCTTCCTTGAAATCTATTTTTCCTGCTGGAATAAGACATCTTTGTTTGTCCCTTGGGTAGATTGCCCATTTTTGACTATCTTTGATGTCGAAGTTCTATATTTGCATGGCGAGGTTTTTAAACCAAGGCACTTACGTTTTTTGATGTGTACACTATATTTATGATTGTTGTCTTCCGACTTTGTTTATATTTGGCGAGGTATTAATGTACCAAGGCGAAATATTTCAGTGAATCTATATTGTATGTATTTTGAGACTTGGGCGTTTGAGCCCCCGAGCGTGTCGAAAAATAAGAAGTATATCTCCACTATCTTTATTATATTGCAGCACCACGAGCCCGCCTCATTAAAAACCTTTCCCGGCCCCACTCGGTGCCCCGAAAAAGGAAAAGAGTGCGTCTGAAAACTCGTGGGCGTTTCAGTACATTGAAGTTTTACCAGGACTATATTTCGACTCTAGGCTTAGAACCGCCTAAGTTGCGCCACGTTCCAGGGGTTTGGCTCCTCCACCCCTGTCTTTTTGTCCTTTATCCTGTATGCTCCTCCTCCGATTACTTCCGTGACGATGTAAGGGCCAAGCCATGGTGACTCGAGTTTTTCATGACTTTTTTGCGTGAGCCGAAGAACTAGATCGCCCACCTGAAAAGATCTTGGCCGCAAACGTCGGCTGTGGTAATTCTTCAAGTCCTGTTGATATTTGGTTACCCGAGACAGTACTTCATCTCGAGCTTCATCAAGTGCGTCGACACCATCTTCTAGCGCTTTTCTCGACGTCTCTTCGTCATGCTCCGCGATGCGTGGAGAGTTATGTTCTATCTCGATTGGCAATACTGCTTCTGCTCCATGAACCAGAAAAAACGGAGTTTCCTGTGTCGCTGTATTTGGTGTTGTTCGGATGCTCCACAACACACTTGGTAGTTCTTCAGGCCAGGTATGTCGAGCTTTTTCTAGTGGTCCTAACAAGCGCTTCTTGATGCCATTGCAAATGATGCCATTGGCTTTCTCGACTTGCCCATTGGTTTGAGGATGTGCAACTGACGCAAAGTTTAGCTTGATACCCACCTCTTCGCAATAGTCTTTGAATTCATTGGATGTGAAGTTGCTGCCGTTGTCTGTGACGATGCTGTGGGGCACTCCAAATCTGAAGACGAGGCCTTTTATGAATTTTACTCGCGGATGCTCCGTCCGGTGAATTTATCGGCTTCGCTTCTATCCACTTTGTAAATTTGTCGACGACTACTAGCATATACTCTTTTCCTCCTGGCCATGATTTGTGTAACTTGCCCACCATATCGAGTCCCCATTGTGCAAAGGGCCACGACAAAGGTATTGGTGCTAGTTCTCGCTGTCGGAGAGTGAGGTTTTGCGGCAAACCTTTGACACGCGTCGCAAGTTCGTACTATGTCCTTAGCGTCCTCAATTGCTGTTAACCAGTAGAAGCCTGCCCGAAAAACCTTGGCTGTGATAGCTCGACTACTTGCGTGGTGGCCACATATTCCTTCGTGTACATCCTTCAGAATTATTCTTCCTTCTTCAGGTGTGACGCACCTTTGCAAGACGCCTGAAATACTTCTCTTATATAATTCTCCCTTAACCACTGTGAAAGCTTTGGAGCGTCGAATTACTCGCCTTGCCTCGACTGGATCGTCGGGTATTTCTTTCCTGAGTATATATGATATGTATGGCTGCATCCACGGTATCTGTATTACCATGACCAGGTCTTGCTCTTCTTCTTCTTCTTCTTGCTACTCCTTGGTAGCCCCCGAGGGTTTCTTCTCCTTCTTTTTTGATTTTGTCGACTCAGTGGATCTCTCTGTTATCTCTTCCCAAAATACACCTGGTGGGACTGCAAGGCACTGCGACCCGATGTTTGCAAGAACGTCGGCTTCGTCGTTGCTCAATCTACTAATATGATTTACTTCGCATCCATCGAATAACTTCTCGAGCTCATTGTACACCTCCTTGTATGCCATCATGCTATCATTGACTGCGTCACATTGGTTCATAACTTGCTGAGCTACCAGTCTGTGAATCGCCAAAGATTTTTAATCGAGTTGCTCCGCAGTGCTTTCGCCATCTTCATCCCGTGTATGAGAGCCTCATATTCTGCTTCATTGTTAGATGCGTTAGGGAACGTCATCCGAAGGATGTACTTCAACTTGTCGCCTTCGGGTGATATGAGTACTACTCCTGCGCCAGCCCCTTCTAGTCTCTTGGACCCATCAAAGTTCATAGTCCGAGGTTCTCGACAAGTCTGGAGGTCCCGTATTTTGCAATTCCATCCACTCTGCGATGAAGTCCGGCGGTATTTGCGACTTTATTGCTTTTCTTTTTCGTACGTGATGTCCCGAGGGAAAGTTCTATTCCCCAAAGGGAGACACGACCCGTAGCTTCTAGATTGTTCGAGTATATTTGACAAGGGAGCTTCGTTGACCACTATGATCGGGTGTGCCGAAAAATAGTGGCGCAATTTTCGTGTCTGTCGTGAACACTCCATATGCTAGTTTTTGGTACCGAGGGTACCTTTGTTTTGAGGGCGACAAGACTTCGCTCACGAAGTATACGGCCGCTGCACTCCATGGATTTTCCCTTCTTCTTCTCTTTCGACAACTAAAACCGTGCTAACCACTTGAGGTGTGGCCGCAATATACAACAGGAGAGGTTCCTTTTCCTTTGGAGCCACCAGGATTGGTGGTGTCGAGATTTTTCGCTTCAGATCCTCGAAAGCTCTATCGGCCTCTTCGTTCCACTGGAATTTATCTCCTTGTTTTATCAGTGCATAAAATGGTAACGCTTTTTCTCCTAACCTGGCGACGAATCTGCTCAAAGCTGCGACTCGCCCAGTTAGCTGTTGTATTTCTTTCAACTTCGTTGGCTTTCTCATTGTTACTATGGCTTGTATTTTGTCGGGATTTGCTTCAATCCCTCTTGCTGAAACTAGAAACCCCGAAGTTCTCCTGCTTGGGACGCCAAAAGAACACTTCGTCGGGTTCAGCTTGAGGCCAGAATTTGTCGAGGTTGTCAAAAGTTTCTTTGAGATCCTCGATCAGCGTTGCCCCCTTTTTTGACGTTATGACGACATCATCAATGTATACTTGCACGTTTTTCCCGATCTGTGTTGCTAAACACTTCTGCATCATCCTCTGATATGTTGCTCCCGCATTTTTTAGACCAAAGGGCATTGTCTTGTAGCAAAACACGCCGTAAGGTGTAATAAACGCTGTTTTGGCTTCATCATCTTCTTTTAATCTGATCTGGTTATAACCAGAGTATGCATCCAAAAAGGAAAGACGTTCACAACCTGCCGTGGAGTCGATGATTTGATCGATCCTTGGGAGGGGAAAGTGATCCTTAGGGCAATGTTTGTTGAGACACGTAAAGTCGACGCACATGCGAAGGACTTGTCGTGTTTTTCTTCGGCACCATCACCGGGTTAGCTACCCATGTGGCTTCGTAGATATCTCTCCGATAAAACCAGCTTCCTCTAGTCGATTTATTTACCGAAAGCATGGCTTTGCGGTTTGGTTCGAAAAACGCCGCAAAGGTTGTCCGATTGGTTTCGTTGTTGGATCCAAATTTAGGTGGTGCTCGGCAAGTTCCCCGGGTACTCCCGGCATGTCAGCTGGACACCATGCGAAGATTTTCCAGTTCTCACGGAGGAACTCGACGAGCGCGCTTTCCTATGCGATATCCATGTTGTTTGCAATGGATGTCGTCTTTTTTGGATCCGTCGGGTGAATCTCGCACCTCCTTAGAATTTTTCTCTCGTGTTGAAAGTTGATTCTTTGTTTGGCCTTCCAACGTACGGCGAGTACGTCGTAATCGGTCATGCTTTTCGACGCCAAGTATTCAGCTTGCATCCCGAAGGTTTCGATAACCGATGGAAATCCTTGTCGCACTTATCGGCTAAGGCGAAACTCCCTTTGACCGTGATTGGTCCCTTGGGTCCGGGCAATCTCCATAACAGGTATGTATAATGTGGTACTGCCATAAATCTAGCGTATGCTTGGTCGTCCCAACAAGGCGTGGTACTGCGATGGAAAATCCACGACTTCAAACTCCGGTTTCTCGATTCTATAATTTTCTCGGGTTCCAAACCGAACGTCGAGGTTGATCTTTCCCAATGGGTAACTTGGTTTTTCCGGTGTGATGCCGTGGAACCTTGTGTCTCGTTGGCTTCGGGTTTGCTAAGGATATGTTCATCTTCCTCAATGTATCTGCATACATAAGGTTTAAGCTGCTGCCACCATCTATGAATACTCGAGAAACGTCAAATCCTGCGATAACTCGCCGGCGGAATAAGTGCTGACTGCCCTGGTCGAGGAACTTGTTGCGGGTGGTCTGCTATGGTGAAGCCGATGTCTTGCCCTGACCAATTGAGGTACTCAACTGTTGGTGGAGGCATTTTCTCTGCCATGAACACCTGTCGCGAGATTACTTTTTGAGCTCTATTGGACGGCCTTCCCTTCTGAATCATCGACACTTGCTCCGTTGGAATTAGGATCAACATAGGGTGGTGGTGCAGAGTGCTGCCGCTATTCCGAGCTGGTGTCGATTGTCGTCTGTAATCGCGGGAGGTGGCGGTAGGTGAACTTCGCTCCTGGGCTCCCGAGGATTTCTCTCGTGCTGCTCGAGCGTGAGCATTTTCTCGCGCATCCGAACATTGCCTGAAAATTTCGACGGTCTTCTGCGCAGTGCCCTGACTGTCTTTTCCCATTGCTCGTCGAGGAAGAAGTGCATCCGGCACGGTCCGTTCAGCATTTCTTCGGGGGACACGAAAGGTCTTGGAAACCTCGGCCCGCTATTTTGTCTATTGCGGGAGTCGTCTCTCGTTGTCGCTTCTCTGCTCATTACTTCTCCGATAATCATCTCTATTATTTCCTCCTGCGCCGGCTCGGAATCCAGCCGAAATTTGCCCTGGAGCGTCGTAGTTCCGATGCTCGCCGAGGAAATCGTCGCCTCGATTGATAATTTCGACCACGGTCGTCCTCTGGCGACCTGTGTCGGGTATTGTGGACAGCGTCTTCTCCGTCTGCCCATCTATTTGCTATCTCCATCAACGCGGATACTTGTTTTTGGATTGGTCCTTCCCAAATCCTCGACAAAATCTCCACGCCTAATTCCTGCGACAAACGCATCTATTGCTCTCTCGTCAGATATATTTTCTGCCGAGTTTTTTATGATGTTCCACCTTTGGATATATTTTCTCATTGACTCATCTGGCTTTTGTCGACATGCCCTCAGCTCTTCTAGCGACGCGGGTTTTTTGCACGTGGACCTGAAGTTCTTGACGAATACGTCCTCGAAACTTTCCCAGCTGTCGATGGATCTCGGCGGAAGTTTTTTGATCCAAGATCGTGCGGCTCCACTTAAGTGCACCCGAATACTTTGCATGGCTGTTGCTCTAGTTCCTCCGAGTTAGCTTCACCGTCTCGAGGTAATCAATTAGCCAGTCCTCTGGGTCTTGCAGACCGTCGAATTTTTTGAAGTGATCGGGTAACTTGAATCCTGAGGGGACTCGAGTTTTTCGGACTCTTCTCGTGAAGCACGGTAGACCGCACATATCCTCGTCATTAAGCTCCGGGGACTGCCGATGATCTCTTCTGCTTTGCCTTGCTCTATCGACCCTTGCTTGTGCTCCTGTATCTCTTGCTCCACTTGGTCCTTCCGGAGCTGCCGCCGTTGCTGCCGCAGGTCGTGGACTATTTTGCCTTGCCGCTCCTTCGGGAGGCGTTGCTACGAACGCTGTCCCCATAGCTCCAACCCCTGCCAATGCCATGTTGTATAATGTTTCCCTTGGATCTCCTGGGGGTGGCCTGGATGCAAGGATGTAAGCTTGTGTCGCCATATACCCAGCTTCTGGTGTCTTAGGGATAATATTTCCTCTTGTATCTATCGACATAAAAGACATGTCGAGGTTTTGAACCAAGTATTCTCTTTCTGCTTCGGGTATGTGTTGTAACCTTGATCTTCCTCTGTTCCGAGCCTCCCTATGGCTATCACCCGAAACTCTAGATTGTCCACTTAGATCTGCCCTTCTCCTGCTGGATGCAGAAGCTGCCTCCTTTTTTCTGTTCAACTCAGCTGTCTATTTTTCTATTTCTCGGGCAGTTCGTGCGAGCCTATATTGATAAGCTTGCGGTTCTTGAGCTGTAGCTGTTGTCGTCATTGGTTCCGAACCATCTAGGGCTTTTGCCGCTCTATCCCAGGCTGCACTGTGGAAGTTGAACTCGACGCGTGGTGTGGGCCCGACATATTTAGTGCCCATACCTCTCCTTAGATCTGAGGGATCGACAAAAGGATTTCCCAACTCGTCGAAAGCCTCCGATGTTTGCTCTTGATTTTCGATAGCATAAATCTGATGATATTTTGTACTCAGATCTATGTTGGGTTTGGTGACATCATTGTTGAGATTGATGAAGACCTTGCCCACTGTGAGAGATTTGTCGATGAAGTCATAACTGTCGACATCGCTTGAGCCATCGCTTATATATGAGTCCGCAGATGACTCAAACGACGCGTTGCTTGAAGATCTTGGCGAGTTTCTCTCTTGCTCGATGCTGACGTAACGTGTTGCCGAAGTTTCTTCTTCGACTCGGTTGACGATGCATAGCTTGAAAAATCAGAATCGACCGCCGACGATCCCGACGAAATCGGAATTTCGACACGATACGATCCTTCCTTCTCGACGCGAAAGTGGTACCTTCCGAACGTCATCTCCAAGGGCTCCGCCAGATACGCATATGCATCCAAACGGGAGGGTGGGTGAGGAACAAAATCAACAAGACCAGCAGCGATCCGTTTACCTCGATCCATAGTGTTGCTTCCGGTTGACGATGTCGAAGATCTTGAACGTGCCATCGAGATCAGATCCTTACGCCTCTAATCCCCACGGACGGCGCCAATTGACAAGGGATTAACTTATCAATGCCTATGGATTGTAGGCTAGGGTTTAGTTAGAAGTAGAGGGCAAGTAGATCTCGAAGGTTTCAGCCGAAAAGTACTCGACGAATATAAAAACTAGGGTTTGCAAACAATGATTCGATGATTTCCTCGTCCCTCGACTCCCCCTTTATATAAGAGGTGGAGCCGAGGGTTTCGTTTTGTACAAGTTACAGACTCCGGGACGGTTTCTAACTCATCCCGCCAGATTACAAATAACACTTCCTATTACAACTCTATCTTTTCCTTTAATACATCTTGGGCTTTAGAATCTTCTTATTCTTCGGGTAGTGGGCCTTCAATAAACCCCGGGTACTATATTCGGCAGGCCCATTTGGGATGCCTATGTCAAGGAGGAGGATGGAGGACTTGATCGCATTTTCGCTTTTCCTCTAGGGTCCTCTTTGCTTATTTCCTAGACCCCTATGTAAATCTTTGTATTTCTTAGGGTTTTCTTGTACTCCAGTTAAACAATAGCAGCTTTTGTCGGGTGGTTCCACCCGATGACCTTTCAAAAAAATAAGTTTGGTTCAATGCGTGTAACAACCCAACAGAGCACATGCTGTTCTAGAGCCAGCGAAGTTACTACTTCTATACAACAGTAACAACACATCCCCGTGCGGGATCCTGCCCACCGCGCCGAAAGCTCCAACCTCTCCAGGGCATGGACGAGCCCTCCAACCTGCTCCCCAGCTTTCGTCGTAGCATCAGTTTCACGATACAAGTGAAAGGAAGGACAGAACCAAGAGAAGAACCTAATTTTGGAGGGTGCCCAAATCATCCACACCTTGTTCATACAAGTAGTCTTCGCTCCAAAGAATTGCACGCTGTAGGCAGAGGTCGTGGAGTATTAGCCATTAGCAGGGGCAAACCTAGAGCAAGAAATCATTGGATTCAGCTCTTGGTATTGTAGTGTAATCTTCCACTAATTTGCAATACCACAGACTAATTTAACAAAGGTTTGGTATATTTTGTGGGGTTCAGCTGAACCCAATGGTTCTATACCAGCTCCGCCACTGGCCATTAGTGGTTAGGTTCCAAACAATGAAGTCCTCATTCTTCTCATCGAGGTGGAAGTAATGGAGCTCGTTCCAAAGGCAAAGATACTCGTGAATGTGAGCGATAGTCAAGTTGGTGTACATATTGATCTTCGCAATCCGAATTATTTTGGAGTGCTTGCTTGACACTCAACTTCTTTCTCGTCGAAGCCTCAAATATGAGAGGGGCAATGTCTTTGGGAGCCCTCCCATTAAGCCAAGGTGAGTGCCAAAAATGTGCAATTTTCCCGTTGCCGGCGGTGATGGTGGTGGTGGCGTAGAAGAGGCACATATCCACCGAGCCGCAAGGGTTGCTCATACCAACCCAAAGCTTGTTGGCTAGTCACGCCATTCGAACCATGGCCACCTCAACCGGAGAGCACAGTCGAATTTTTCAAGGTGAAGAATCCCCAAGACTCCAAGGTTTGTTGGAGTACAAACAGCCTCCCAAATAATTTTGCACTTTCCTTCGGAGATCTCATTAGTGCCCGCCCATAAGAAGGCCCTCTCAATCTTGTTCATACTCGACAAGAAATTCGGCGGGATGGTTAAAGGGGTGAGGTGGAAGATAGCTTGCGAAGTGAGGACGAACTTGACAAGGGCGCCATGGTCGGCCACATTGATAGTCATTCTATCCCAAGTCACAAGCTTCCTGGCCATCTTGTCCTCGAGCGGTTGAAAGCCCACTCTTTTGAATTGGTGCACCGAGAGGGGAAGGCCCAAGTACTTCAAAGGGACAGTGGCTCGAATGACCGGTAAGCTAAGAACCTCCTCAAGATCAATGTCATGACATCTAATGGGCACCACCAAGCTCTTTTGGAATTTCGTCTCAAGGCCGGTGGCCTCCCCAAAAGCTTGAAGGATGGAATATATAGGTTCCGTATGTCCTGATTATAGGGAGCCACAGAAATGGCCGCATCGCCCGCATAAAGGGAGGTCGTCGTGATACTTCATGTTCCTCTAATCTTGGTAAGACGCTCATTGCGGGTTGCCAACTCGAGGATTTGCTGAAGAGGGTCATTGGCAAGCATAAAAGGAGCGGCGAGAGAGGGTCTCTTTGTCTAAATCCGTGTCCGTGCTTGATTGGGATACCAACAACCTTATTAAGAAGAACTTCTGAAAAAGTTGACAATATGTAATTTTTTTTTCCAGAAAACGCCTACATCTTCTGAAATGAGCCATAGAGGAAAATAACTAGTTATTGGTTTGGATGAAGTGACCTAATGAGAAATAATAACCCAAGTATTGACAAGAAAGGTCAAGATGCATGCTAGGCAGACGAGTCACGGTATGACGGAAAATCAACTATGAGCCTACTTTAATTTTTCATTCTACCCACTTCCAGTAAGCACCAGCATCAGCACCAGCACCCAACTATGACGGAAAATCAACTATGAGCCTTCTCATACATACGTAATCATCTTACGGGATTAGGTGGAGAGAAGGTAGTGCATCAAGTCCCTAAAATCACGTCACGCAAAAAAATCTAAACGAACACCCGTGATTCCACGTCCGTCCGTAACCCTTGCCCGTAACAAAATTTCCCGTATGTTGACTACCATTATTGCCCAATTACTATACATTTGGGTTTTTTCTCTCACCTCATACCGTCCCGTGCCCCGATTTGAGGAGTTGGCCAGCAATTCTGGTCTCAAAACAACAACAAATCGGGATCAGGCTAGCTATAGGGGAGGATCGTGTGGATGCTCGCTTCGCTTCCTTTCTTAGGCTGGTGCCAATGCATCACGCCCTATAACCTCGCCACGTCAGCTTTTACCCTCACTTTCACCCCACTCTCACCCCACTCTCACCCCACGGTGCCAGTGCACGTGCTATAGTGCTAGCTCTCACTTCTCTCTCCTCCACATCAGCTTTTCTCTCTCCTCGACATCAGCATTTCTTTTTCACATTACAACATTCAAAATAATGCAAGAAAATTATTTTATTCAACTAAAATTGTTACCGATTACATTATAAAAAAATTACATAATTTTTTTAAAAAATTACATAAAAATTTGAAAAAATTACATAATCTAGGCATTAGCCCACACATGCTCAATCAAATCATGGAGCTGTGTATACATCGGTGAGTCCCTCATTTCGTTGTCCATCTGAATCATGACTGCTAGGCTTGGTGGTGCATTGTTGTGTATCGCAGGGCCGACATTGGAATCAATTGTCTCATAGATGTTCTCCAAATTTGTATCACGCTCATCGTCGATGATCATGTTGTGCAGAATGACACATGCACGCATGATCAACCCAAGAGTACGCCTCGAGTAGGAGCGTCCCAGAACTGATAGAATGTTGAACCTAGCCTTCAGCACTCCAAAGGCACACTCGACATCTTTGCGCCAAGCTGATTGAGCAACAGTGAACAGTCGATGCTTTTCACTTTGTGAAAGAGTAACACCTTTCATGAACACCGGCCAGGAGGGGTAGATGTCGTCGGCAAGGTAGTAACCATAGTTGTACTCGTGTCCATTCACCGTGAAGTTCAATATGGGTGCTTCTCCCCTAAGCACATCAGTGAACAACGGCGACTGGTTGAGTACATTGATGTCATTGTTGGACCCAGCCACTCCAAAAAAGGCATGCCAGATCCAACGATCATACGACGCAACGGCTTCTAAGATTATGGTAGGTTGTTTGATGTCTCCCCTTGTGAATTGATCGGCATGCGCCACTGGGCAGTTCCTCCACTGCCAATGCATGCAATCGATACTCCCTAACATGCCCGGAAAGCCACGCTCCTCGGCTTTCGCTAACAGACGCTGAGTATCCTCGACAGTTGGTCGACGGCAAAACTGTTCCCCGTAACAGTCAATGATGCCTTCACAGAATCTATCTAGACAATCTGATGAAGTTTGTCTAGCTAACTTAAGCTACTCATCTATCGTATCTGCAACGGCTCCATAAGCTAATAAACGCAAAGCCACAATACACTTTTGTAGGGGAGAAAAACCAGCACGGTTGAGAGCATCAACTCTTTGGGTGAAATACGGAGAGTATTCACCTAATCTATCCACAATGCGTAGAAAAAGGGATCGCCTCATCCGATACCTTCGCCGAAAGAAGCTCGGAGGATAATTACAGTCGTCGGCGAAGTAGTCCTCGTAGAGCTGATCGTGGGCACCCAGACGATCACGCCTGATGAACTCTCGACGGCGTCGCGGCCGTCTTGGCTCCGCCTCGAGGTTGAGCATCGCCTCCTCATACTCCGTCTGGAATGCACCGATCATATCACCCTCCATTCCGTCGCTCGAACTGCTGCTAGACGAAGACATGGCGTTGAGAGCAGTGGAAATGGAGAGTGGAGGAGATGAAGTGAGGTGTGGAATGAGTGAAACCATATGGGGGGTATTTATAGGGGGTGGGGATGAAATTTTGGGGTTTTTGGCTTTTTTTCGAATTTTTTGAGCCAGCAACGGCTACCCCAACGGCTAGCTGACGTGGACGAATCAGATCGCGCCACATCAGCTAGCCGTTACCCCCTCCCTCTCGCCCCGCCTCTCGCCCCGACCTGCCAACGCTGTCGCCCCCCTCTCGCCCCCAGCGCGGGCGGCAGCCGGGCGGTAGCGGGCGCTACCGCCGGGCGGTGGATCCACCGCCCCGCGCTGCCGTCTCGCCCGCCTCTCGCCCCTACGCGGGCGGTACCGCCGCCGCTCCAGCCCGCGTTGGCACCAGCCTTAGGCTGGATACAGATGCATGTGTGGGACCCGACCATGTAGTTGAAGTCGCATTTTCAGTGTGACATTTCTGCCCCGCGCTTCATCTCTAATGATGAGCGCCCCTGGCTGTTGTTCCGAGTACACTCGTGGGCCAGAAACCACCGCCACCATTCTCAAGTAGACGAGGAGGCACTCAGCCTGTGCTTCTACCGAATCTGAACTCAACAGCATGACCATACCTTTGGCGTGCCTTTGCAATGCTTTGTATACCGAGCGATGAGGATCATCTAGCGGACATGAACAATCTCGCGGAAAATAGACTTGAGTATGATTTTGCATATATTCTCAATGCATCCCACGCCAATTAATTGTCTGTATCCACTATATTTTGCCAACATCATAACACGAGTTTTAAAACTTGCTCTAGACACTCGACACCATCCCCACATGATCACTTGTATGAGTTCTTCACAATACATATCCCAGTTTTATAGAGGAAAAGAAGAGCAGGTTATATTTAATGACAACAAAGACTCCAAAGTATATGTTGTTTCACAGCCGATCAAATTTACTACAATATTTGTTCCGGTGGCAGGAGCATATGCTCCCATGTGCCGAATTAAATTTCTGCTCGTTATCAAAATCAACATAGTATGTTAAAGAAAAACTTGTGCAATTCCAATTCTTGTCTATTTGTTATAGTTCCTTATCTATATAAGTTTATCTAAATTTAGATGTATCTAGTCACTCTTTAGTGCACAGATACTTACATATATCTGAATTTACACAAATCTCCGACATCCTTTTATGGACGGCGGGAGTATATTAAAAGAATAAAATAAAATCAATATTTTAATAATTAATGGATATTTTACATCTTTGTGTAAAAGGGAAATTGGTATTGACTATTAATCTTGTAGATGTTAGCACTACATACGTGATGTTTTCATGAATGAAATTGAAATTTTACACTACATATGACTGCAAATTTAGTGTGGGACTATCACCCGTGTCACCAGACTCCCTTAAATTTTGACCGTGCTCTTCAAATTGTGAGGTCAATGTAGAAGATGAATGGAGTCTGCATTTACGTACAAAAGAGGGTTCTCCGAGGGTACCCCATGTAGCTAATCCTTTTCAATATTGTAGATGTTAGCTAATTATTTCTAGAGTTAATCATAGATAACCATTCCAAGGTAGTGCAACATCTAATGTAAGATAGCTTGTCGATACTCCAATACACGGATTACTAAGCTTTAGTCAATGAGGATATTGATCAACAGAAACATTACAAACTCCACTTATGCATTTTCAAAAAATTATTAGGATTATGAATAGTTTTCACTATTAGATGAATGCGCATGCCAACTCAATCAAAAGTCAAAACTATAGGAAAGGACTAGACAACATATTATAGCGTTCATGAGGAAGGCTTATCTATTATATACTAAAAACACAATACAGGGTTTTAAATAGAGACTTGAGGTTAATCCACATCACTAGAATTATTTTAGCTCTTAGATCTGTAATTTAACGGTCAAGATTTAAAAAATTACGTAACATGTACGAGTATATTTAGTGAACATACCTAATATGTCACGTTTGACACGCTAGATGCAACAACCCCAATTCCGTTTGACATGCAATGGTCTAGGTACGCTAAAAAAAAGTTATGGTTCAAGGTTAAGGAAACAGAGTCCCATTACTACACGTTAAAAAAGAAGGGAATTAGAAGGATGGGCCTATGCGTCCATCGCTTGCTCCCATTGGTGCGTCAGCACCCATGTATTTTTTTCCCTTTTCTTGCCCACTTCCTTTTTTCTTGACAAAAATGTGGCAAAAAATTGGAAAGGCTGAAGGAGAGACGATCGAGGAAGCAACAAAAGCTGCCTGAGGAATAAGAGGCCGACGCGCCGGCGGCTGGGATAATTGGAGGCCGTTATTAGCAATATCGGCTGTCGTTAGCTGCGCCAGACGGGGAACACCGCTAGACGGTCCAGGACTCAAGCCACTCCAGGCCGCCATTACCAAGCGTGAGAGCCGCCACCTCAACCTAGGCTTCTATACTCACCGGCGCAAGCTCGTAGCGAACAGTGTGTATGACCGCCTCCGCCTCACCGGATTAGAGATCGCCGACCCAGTTCGTCACCCCCACAGCAAGCGCAACAAGGCATATCGATACTGCCAAGCAAGTGACCTTATCATCCTGCTCGAACTGCGGTAGAAAGCAAGTAGACATAGTCATAATCGAGCAATTGTTTCCCTTCCGCTGGCTGCATTTGCGGAATTAGATGCATGAGCAGGAGAATAAATCTGATACATCTGTGATCGTTGGCGATAGTGTGAGGCCACGCTCTGAGATGTGCCAGTAATAGAAGCGCACACACGCTCAGTTAAATCTCATGTCAACAGCCAACGATACAAGCTGCCAACCCTAACAATGGAAGCCGCGACTTCGTGTTTTGTCAAGATAAAAATAATACGAGTATTGATAGAGTTTTCTCTACAAGTCTTCTTTGCGTTCTACAATGTCCGATACTTCCAGTTGATCCTGCTACGATCTTGAAGCTACTGCTCCAGCCGCGACACCAGCTGGTAGGAGGAAGAACCTCACGAGGTTGCTTAAGGATCTGGGAGGTTTTGGGCATACTGGTGTACGAAGGATATCGCCACATAACTAAAGTGCCACGGATCGATGTATCGATGTAGTCCAGCACACGGATGTCCATGCGGGAGGAGAGTGGTGGCACCAGACCGGGGACGGGGTCATCGTTGGACTGATCATGTTGCACACGGCTTGGTCTAAGCGGTTCATGGGAGAGAAGATGGTGTGCCCAGTGGTTGAAGCTCGATGTCGTTGCTCGCTCCATGTAGCCTTTCAGATCTCCTAGGTAAGGTGTTTTTTAAAATACCTAAACCGAATTGTAGGTATGATCAGGGTTCATGGAATTGCAGCTTGCACGGAGGTATTACTATTGTAGTCCATAGGTTAAATTGACACATTATTATTGAAGGAGAGGCGCACCAACTTCATAGAGGAGAGTTATTGTGGGGATTCATCAGGTAAAGCAACCTACACTACACATGTGTATTCTTCGTATCAAATGATGGAAAAGTCATGATAAACTGTCAATCATGAAGTCAACATAACCCTAAGCATGGCAATATGCAATCAAGCCACGAGTGTTTTTCTGGGGTTGTCAGTTGGACATTAGGTAAGCTTATCCTGCTGACTTGCAATTCTATATAAATATCCATGTGTAGTAACTTTTAATACATTTAGAGAGAGTGAATAAGGCACGAGGCTCCACTTTATGAATTGTACGAGTGGATGCTAACCGGAATTTTGTTACTTCTCCAATCAAAAAGGAAAAGTTCAGATCATCGTTAGATTTTCAAAAAGAGTTAAAGTATTATAATGTATGTTGGGAAAGATTAAATATCGAATAAAATAAGGAAACAAATGGGGATTTAAGATAACATATTTTTTATTTCTAACATTGGTTACATTATTAAAATCCATGCAACTAAAGTGGAGCAGTTAAACCTGGAAGTACAACATATTCCATATAATTTAAAACAAATGGGTTAGGAAAATTTGGATATATGGCATGTCACTTGAAATTCAATTCAGAATATTCACTATAAAGATAATTCACGCGTCTGCTTGCGCTTGCTACAAATTAGCTAGGGAGGACACCGTTGTAAATGCTCAAGAGACCGTCAAAGTGGGAAAAACAAATATCTACAAATGCAGAACATTGAAGATCAAACTAGATATCAAATTCCATTTCGATATGGTAGTGAAGGAAGTAGATGCCCGAATATCGAATATTTTGAAATATTACTTAAAATTTTATTGTAGAGATACCTTCGAGAGAAGTGTAAAATGAGATAAAGAGTTTCATCATGTAAGAAAAGCATTCATATTTTGTGTCAAACAAGAAAAGCATTCATATATGCAAAATAACGATCGACTGATTGGATTTATAAATTAAATATGTTTTCGAGCAGATGACAATGGCCTACTAAGAAATTCAAATAGAGCCAGTACTAACAGACTAGAGCCCAACGTAAAATATTCCAATAACTTTAAAACATCAAAATGGTTTTAACATCATGTTAGAGGTTTAAATCCTTGAAGTCCAGAAAATGAAGACCACTCCGCGAAGAGAGATTTGAGAAACTATGATAGATCAATAACTTTTAGATAACTATATAATAGTGAGTTCCATTTCCAATCTTGTCAAGATATCTAATACAGAGCACTTCATCACTATCCCTTTCATTCCATGAGACGTGTCATATAAAGACTTAAATTTCCAGAATGTTATTTTATTTATGCATAACTCTATGTGTAAATGACCATACAATAAATCATTTAAATTGTCCTTTTCTAGGTGACATATCAATACTTAAGACACAAATTAGATGTGTCTGTTTTGCTTACGATATTCTAAAGTAGAACTATTAGTTTTTAGTACCATAACATGTATATCTATGAAATTATAAATTTGTATTTCAAACAATTTCACGAGATTAAAAGTGATGCCCTCGCATTTGCGAGGGACACTATGCTAGTTTTCTCTAAAAGGACCAACGGACATGAAGTTCAATAGAGAAGAAAAAATTATGTCTCTAAATTGGATTCATATCTTCGGCGTGTCTTCTGAGTTCTGATACCTTAGCATCCGCTGAAACTTATTGGAAATTGTTGATGACATATTCGAGAGGAGGGTGTATTGGCTAAATGACTTTGTAGTTGTAAAGAAAAAAGATTTATCCCAAAGTGCCAGACTTGAGGCTGAAGTGATGGAATTATACTCCCTCCATCACATTAAAGATGTCTCGACTTTAATTAAATTCAGTTGTATCAAGACACTAAATAGTGCTAGATACGTCCAAATTTACACAAATCTAAAATATCTTTCGTGAAACGGAAAGGTAGAAAAACGGATAGGATTCAATTGGTTTGTTTGAATTGTCAGGGTGGAAGGCTCACTTGAGGAGAATATAGTAGACTTGGTGATTTTTGGCAAACTAGCAACTTGAGATAACTCTGTAGCCCAGACAAGTTACCGCATATATCCAACCTTTTAGGTATATTCATTTGTTTAATAAAGATTTCGAAGTAGACGAAGACCTGGAAATGAACGTCGGTTGGGTCAAATTAAAACTTTAGATTGTTGTAATGGGAAGATTTAATTGGTCTATACTACACTTGTTTAGTATATCACTAGACCATGACAACGCGCGTTGCTGCACCCATCATTTTTAAGATAGACTAACATGGGTTCGGTAAATATAGGCACAATACATGGAAAGTAAATGCATAATTTACGCACATATCTATAAGTTATGAAAGAGAGGGGCCTTAATCAGTTTCGATGGAAATAATGTGATGGGAGGGAACTAATAGATCTCAGGAGGCAAAGTAGACATGAAGATGGAAACACAAACTATATTAGCTACTCTGCATAATAGAATTGGCAAAAGAAATGACAAATTTGTGCTCAAATTTAAAAAGGAAACTTACAAATTACCATGTGAGAACAATTTACGAATGTATGCATAGACAAAGAAAAACATCTCATTCTTAGAAAATAAGACAGTTGCATATATCTTAGAAACTTGAGCTCCGATGTATTGTGGTACATCGTAGCAGCAACTAATGTACATAATCATTGAAAAACATGATCCCTTCCACAATATAAGAGTCATTCCTAGTTAAAATACACAAGCTAAACCAATCCAGACATAGTAGTAACTTGTGTGAAGACCACTATGAATTTTACTTATGTCTTCGCTCGATAAGATATAATTGGTACCTTTAGCTATTTTTAAGGGGACATATGCTAAACTTCTTCAAAAGGCAAATAAACAAAAATCTTGACTGTCCAACTAAACGAAAACATATACACAGAAAAATTAATAGGGATTGCATTGGTATATCATCTAACTAAACCCAAAAAGGTGTACACTACATGAATATTTTACCATATATAATTATAGAGTAAATTCTATGACCAATAAAAAAAAGAAAAATCAACACAAAGTGGTAGCAAAATCTGAAGAAAATTCCATGAAAAGATCGGACAGAACCATTATTGTTATACTTTCGAAATATGCATGAAACTTGTGAAGGCGTATTCCCTCGAAGCTCAACCTATCTCTCAATCTCATTGCTTATTCATCCGCAAAAAAAATCAACTCTTCAACCTGCCAACATGGAATGTGGTAAAAATAATATAAAAGCACATGGTGTGACCCTGATGCACATGCATTAGGGTAAAAAAAATATCATTAATTGTGAGCTTAATAAGGTAAATACACCAGGTTAGACTAACAAAAGTACATTAGAGCACCTCTAGCAGATCCCCCAAGCCGCAAACCGCAAACTCCAAATCCGTGTATCCAAGCCACTTCAAACGCGTTTTGGAGGCCGAAAAACGGCCGCGCAGTCCAGACGCGTCAAACACGGCCCGCATAGCAGCATATTTTTTCGGCCCGTAACAAAAACCGCAAGCACATGGTTTGTCCAAATTATTCGATAATTCTCAAATACAGCAAGATAATCATGCAAAATAGATTGTTCAAAGTACTCAGTCATACATGCAACAAGGCACCAAGAGAAGATCGAACATCACATCATGAAAGAGGGAAGTGATCACGCGTCACCATCGCTTGCCGGCGCATCGACATGGCCGCCGCCGCACGCCATAGCGTCTTCACCTCCGGCAGTCATCGCGGCAGCCATGGCAGTGCGTGCAGCTTCCCTCCTCCGCGCTAAGATCTGCGTCTTCGTGAGCTTCCACCACTCAAGGGTCTCCTCATCCATGGCGACCGGGTTCATCAACATAGTGGCATTCTCCGCCGCTATGAGCTCCGCCATGGCACGGTGCTTTGGCGGTGGCGCCTCTTGTTTCCTCAACATCCATTTCGGATTGTGCTTAAGAAGGACATAGCAATGAGCGAATTTTAACGGTACGTGCTTCAAACCCGGCATCTCCCAAAACCTTTGCTGTGTAATAGCTTCGCAATCGCCGATGTTGGTGCCGCTTGATACGTTGCAAACATATCTATAATTTTTGATGCTCCATGCTTGTTTTACACCAATTTATATATGTTTTGTTTACACTTCGTTGCACTTTTATACATTTTCTGGAACTAACCTATTGACAAGATGTCACAGTGTCAGTTCCCTGATTTCTGTTGTTTTGTATTTCAGAAAAGTTGTAAAGGAAATATTCTCGAAATTGGACGAAATAAAAACCGAAGTTCCTATTTTACTGTAACGAAGACGGAGTCCAGAAGAGAGACGAAGTGGCATCATGAGGCGGCCACACCAGGCCCTGGCCGCGCCATGGGGTGGTGTGGGCCCCCCGGGCACCCACCGACCTCGCCCTTCAGCCTATTTATCCACGGTCTCAAGAAAAACCTAAGTACCCGAGCCTTCATCCACGAAAAGTTCCGTCGCGGTCGCCATCGCCGATCGACCCTAGTTTGGGAGGGTTCTGAAGCTCTTCCCGGCACCCTGCCGGAGAGGGAGATCATCACCGGAGGCCTCTACATCGTCATGCCCGCCTTCGAAGTGATGCGTGAGTAGTTCATCTATTGACTACGGGTCCATAGCAGTAGCTAGATGGTTGTCTTCTCCAATTTGTGCTTCATGTTTAGATCTTGTGAGCTACCTATCATGATTAAGATCATCTTTATGTAATGCTACATGTTGTGTTTGCTAGGATCCGATGAATATTGAATACTATGTTGAGATCGATTATATACTTGTCATATGTTATTTATGATCTTGCATGCTCTCCGTTGCTAGTAGATGCTTGTAACGCCAAGAGGGAGTATTTATGCTCGATAGTGGGTTCATGCCTCTAGTAATCTAGAAAAGTGACAATAACTTCTAAAATTGTAGATGTGTTGTTGCTACTAGGGAGAAAACAACAATGTTTTGTCTAAGGATAATTCTATTGTTTACTTTACACACATTGCTTAATGCGATGATCTGTTGCTTACAACTTAATACTGGAAGGGGTTCGAATGATAACCGGAAGGTGGATTATTAGTCATAGACGCAGTTGGACTACGGTCTATGTATCATGTTGTAATGCCCAAATGAATCTCATAGTAATCATCTTGTCATGTATGGTCTTTATTTTGTCAATTGCCCAGCTGTAAATTTGTTCACCCAACATGTTATTTATCTTTATGGAGAGATACCTCAAGTGAACTGTGGAACCCGGTCCTTTCTTTTACATTGATAAAATCATCATGTTTTGTTTACTTACTGCAAGCACTATTCTCTTTCATTCCACTGCAAACAAACATCCCTTTCCAAACTATACAGTTAATCCTTTTTTTCAGCAAAACCGGTGAGATTGACAACCTCAGTAAGTTGGGGCAAAGTATTTTTTTTGTGTTGTGTGCAGGTTCCACGTTGTTGCTGACGTCAGTAGTGCGCCCTGCCACAAGTCAGCTAGCAACACCTTCAGAAGTCCACGCCCTTTCTCCTACTGGTCGATTAAACCTTAGTTTCTTACTGAGGGAAAACTTGCTACTATACTCATCATACCTTCCTCTTGGGGTTCCCCAACAGTGTGCAATCTGCGCTCATCACCGCTCGGTGGCGCATTCCTCGCGCCCTCGATGCAACCTAACCACCGGCTGCACACCGTCTTGATGGTGTCCCATCGGCCTTTGAGCGAGCGGTAGGAGCGGGTCCGAGTAGTAGAGAGAGGCGGCATCAATTGGACGAATTTATCCTCGATGCGTTGCCAATACCTCTTGCCGGTTTGGTCAGTGCCAGTCACGGCATCCATCAAAAGCGCCTCCCAAGCATGGATCAAGATCACGTCTTTGGATTCGGAGTAGTTGCCGGTTCGGAGCGCTCTCCCCTTCGCCTTGGCCACCGGCCCATCGAATGCCCCCTCCTCAATCTCTTCCAATTCATCTTCTCCCTCGCCACCGGCGTCTTCTTCTTCCTCAAACTCCTCACCCTCGAGCCCCTCCTCCAATCCGTCGTTGTAGTCACCGTAATCCGCAAGCGACGGCGAGTCGATGTCCACGGCAGCATCATTGAGCATGTCAACGTATGACTCCGGCACGTCATCAATCGTCGGACTTTCATCGACCACCTTGCGCATATCAGCCGGCTCCATCGTTGTAGGCACCAATGCCGCTATCAAGGCAGTCAGCGACGCCATCTTTGCCGCGGGTGGCTTCTTCGCAGCCTTCTTTGGAGCCGCCTTCTTCGGCGCTGGCGCCGCGGCCGCCACCTTGCTGCTCGGCCGCTTCACCCGCTTGGCCGGGACGGTACGGGCAACTGCAGCGGGGAGCACCAGGCCAGCGGGAGGCGCGGGGACAACATGCTGCCCCAGCCGCTTCCGCTTTCCGACAGTTGCAACAGCGGGAGGCGCGGCGACCACGGCGCCTTCGATGGTGGTTGCCGCGGCGGCGCTGGATCCAGATGCGGTCGGTGCAGCTGGTCTGCGCGACGTGGCCTGGCCCGGGAGCGGCGGAGGGTTGATTGCGTCCATGTCAGGGAGGACGCGGGGGGCTCCGGTGGCCGGAGATGGGTGGGGGCGGCAGAATCGGGACCGGCGGGTGGAACGGAAGCAGGAAAGGGACGAGCTGAAAGTTCCTTCGCGCCAAGGGGGGAAATGGATGGAGGCCACGCTCGCACAGCCCCTCCGACCCGAGAACTTGGGGGTTGCACGGCGCGAATCGGGGCGGCCCGGATTTGTTTTTTGGAAATGGGGGTCCGATGCGGGATCTGAATGGTCCCTTTTTTAGCCTCCGAACCGGAAGTCGGCAGTTATTATGCGGATGGGGTCCGATGGGGGGTCTGCTAGAGATGCTCTTATGGAGGCAAACTTTCTGCTGGCAAGGTTGAAAATGCATCAGGGATACTTCGTCTCCAGCTCCGCCCCTGGTAGTGGGGTTGGGATCTGACATGAGGAGGTGGAGGTACGGTGGACGAGGGATGTGGGGTTGGGATCCGACATGAGGAGGTGGAGGTGGACGAGGGATGAGCAGTGGTCAAAGGTGAGAGAGACGAGAGGGGGTAAGACAACATTGAGGTTGAAAATGCGAAGATCAGCCTGCCCACTATGTATTTGAGAAGGCTGATTTGCAACCAGTACCCTAAGTTTTAAAGGTAGTATGATGAAAAAGAATGTGGTACCCATTTCTTCATATTACTTACTTCAAATTTAGTGATCATAATATCTCTTTGTAATTTTATTCTTCCTTTTTCCAGGTATAAAAAAATAGTGTTTATGCAAGATGAAGAAATTGCAAAAAACCTTTGTGAACGGTAGAAGATAGCATGCTAGGGCAAACATCTAAAATCCTTCCCAGTGACGTGGAGTCATGGAGTATAATTAAGATGGTGATGGATTATTGTTAGGGTCCTGGTCAGCATATGAACAGCCATGGCGACTATGGAGTTTACTGTTTTTGTCTCTTGCTGCAAAATAATGCTCTGGAAGCACACATAACCTCAAGAATAGAGCTGAGCTATTTCTATTGGATGTGTGATTAGTAAACCAAGATGAATTTCCTGGTCTCGATACAAATTATTTATACATAGCTCTCATCACAAGTATTACTCTGTGACTGTTTGGTTATCTTTTCTACCTCTTTATCCAGTTCTGAATACCTGCTTTCTTCTCTATATTTCTAGGCTGAGAACAGTATTCAATTTGTTCATTTATGTTCCAGTATTAATATTACTATATTAGATGTCAAATTGTTCTGACTTAATTTATTTATATCTTGTATTTGCTGGGTCATTTGTCACTATTAACAATCCTTTACATCCGACAATATTGGTTCCGACATCAATAGCTCCATTTAACATTATAGCAGATTGGTGATCTCTGTTCATTATTCACCCAAACAAAAAAATTATTGTGTTGTGCATAACTCGATGAGGAATTGCATCTGTCTAGATCTTGGTGTGAAAGCATGTTCAGATGTTGTTAGATTGGACTTACGAATTTCTTCATTAATATCAACAAAATAAGAAGTCTAGACAGGTTGTGATGCATGGATAAAGCTGGATATTTATTACTATGTGGGAAGTGCATATACCAATGCATCGTAGTGTCATTTTCGACATATTTGACTAAGCGTATAGAATACACACAATTCATTGGCCAATAAAGAAATGAAAGGTTTAAACTATATTAATGGCTAAATGTAAAATGATATGTTCATGAAACTTCTCTGCACCTCAAGCGAAAATTTGGAATTATTTTCTTGGAGAAAAATGCTGGAACATATCTTATATTTGTCGTCCGTCATAGAATTGTGAATTTATAGGATGCAGACCTTTCAGTACCGAAAATGTGATGGCCTAAATATTTCCATAAGAGCGAGCCTTTCATTCGAAATAATCCCTGGTGCTAGAGGGGTTTTCCTTTGATAAGTCTATGTGTGTACCTTTTGGTTTGGAACTTACATGTTGATATTTACATGAGATAGATTCCTGGATAGTACTGAATTGGTACATGAGAATTATACATGTATCTACGTATGGATATCACTTTTTTTCTTAACTTAGATGTAGATGTGTAAAGGGGATACTTGCCTGTATATACAGTCTATTTTATTTTTGTTGTTTTGGCATAAAAAAGTGCTTTGAAGATTGTCCTGAGTAGATGAACATATTTATTTCAAGGCAATACAAGTTTTCTTTATTGGTTTCCTCAATGAAGCGGTGAATAACTATACCATCGAAGCTACTCCCCAGCTTCTAGGCATGTTGTAAAGTCCCTTCTTGTAAAACGAATATGTCAAACTCTTGTGCTCTCTTGTGTGCTCTTATACCAATCCGAAGACAAAACAATTGCCAGTTTCAACACTACTTTTTTCTTGGTAAATAGTATTGACTGTGGCAAAATCGTTGTTGTAGTGGAGTACTCCTGTCTCTGAATTGTTGGAATCTCTAAGATCCAGTTCGATTTAATTGTACAGATGTTAAGATGTATCAGACACTGGTGAAATGAAGACCACTTTCGTTTAGTTGCACTGTTGCATCCGGCAATGGGCTGGTGTAGGCCTGAACTGTTGAAGTGAGTTGAACAGATTAATAGAACTGCTTATGGCGCACCCTTTATTTTACTTCCTACCAGGTATTCATTAAATATTAAATTATGGTTGTTATGTAGTTCATGGGATACAGATATGTTAGATTGAGGAAATTAAGTATTTAATTCATTTTATCACTGCTTAGAATCGAAGCATCATATCGGCATAATTTCTTTCGTAAGAATGTTAGAAACATCTGGTGCCCCTGAGAGCTTGATGTCGTGCCATAAAACTAGTGTTGTTGTATTTGCTATATAAATACCAGGTTTACTCACATTCTTGTTTAGGCTATTTACGAGTTGATTGAATAATTCTTTGCTGAGGTGTGCACTTCATTGATGTATTGTTGTGTATGTAGGCATATTTTGACACAAAAATCTAACTTGTAGAGTGTGGTTTGTTATACCGATTACTGTATCATTGTTAGCTATTTGTGATGCAATTATTTTCTTTGCTCTATCAATGTAGTGTACCTTTAATTCAAATTGAGAAACAAATTTATTTTGGACAATTACCGCACCATGTATGCTGAGAAACTGTACAAGCTTTCGAATTTTCTTGGATTTTTATATATTATTATTTTATTGGATATTTTTTGTTCTTTCTTCATGAAGGACAGACGCGGAAATGTGCGCTTCTATGATCTAGTAGATTCATATGCACCTATAAGCCAAAACACCGAGGCTGATGTTCAAGGGAGCTACAGGGGAGGATCGTGTGGATGCCCACTCTGTTTCTTTCCTTGGCCTGGATCAAAAAGCACGTGTGGTGCCCAACCACACGGTTGAAATGGGATTTGCAATGAGACATTTCTACCCAGCGCTTCGTCTCTAATGATGAGCCCTCTTGGTTGTTGTTCCGGGTGCACTCGCGGGCTAGAAAACACTGCCAGCGTTGCCTTGTAGACGAATAGGCACTCAGTCTGTGCTTCTACTAAATCTGAACTCAACGGCAAGACACTACATTGGAGTGCCTTTGCAATGCTGTGTATACCAACTTATCGGGATCTTGTAGCGGACACGAAAAATCTCGCAAAAAGTAGACTTGAGTATAATTTTCACTGTATTCCTAATGCATCTCACTCCTAATAATTATCAGTATCCACTATGTTTTGCCAACATCATAACATTCGAACTCCCTCTAGACTCTCGACACCATCCCACATGATTAGTTGTATGAGTTCTTCACACTATCTCTCTTAAAGTAGGAAAAGAGGAGCAGGTTCTGTTTAATGCACGACAACGACCCACCAGAGCACATGTTGTTTCACAGCCGATCAAATGGCTACAATATCATTGTCAAAAGCAACATACTAGGGTAAGAAAAACTTGCCATTTCACCCCTAGTCTAGTTGTTACAATCCAAGTTCCATAATATATAAGCTACTTTAGAAAAATAAAATAGTTTGCTAAAACGGCTTAATTGTGGAATAGAGTGATATATGTTAAAAGATTAAGACGAAATAAATAAATAAATATGTTAGAGAATCTATTTACTATCTACCTATCTATTATACACTAAAAGCACAATACGGGGGTCTAAAATAGAGGCGCCAGGTAGTTCCACATATGCTGGAAAAAAATTAACCATTGATTTTAAATTTTAACGGTTGAGATTTAAAAGTTAATGCGTAAAAAATATTGCGCCTAGCAGGTACGAAATAAGTCCAAGTCACGCATAATGCTTATTAGACCCGTTATCCCATTTATGGGCAGCAGTGCAGTTGTGTGATTCTGTTTTATGGATATACATTGAGTCCATCTCCATCACGTTTATAAGCTAGACTAGATGGCTCACGTAGTTTTTTTTTAGATGCATGCAGCTCAAGCTGTTTCAACGATTAAAGCCTTCGTACGATTTGGCCGGACTACCATGTCAAGGTCTTTGAGCCGTGAAGAGTCCTTGCCATATACGGTCTATGACACATGTGAATATACAGTCTACAACAAATGATTTGAAGGGTATTTATTTTCCTACTTAAAATAGTATGTAGCGTTGAACATGGACTCTTACAAAGGAAATACAAGGGCGTGATAGGGCAAGTACATGTAGAGTAGAATTGGGACGTACAAAAATATGAATACAGATCCTGGTGGGGAGGCCGGAGCGGGAGTGGGGCGACCCCCATGGGGATTGGCGAGAGAGGTATATGGTGAACGGCTGGGAGGACGGAGATGGAGGAGGAGAAGATTTTAATTTGTAATTCAAATTTGCAGGCCAATTTTGCAATGTTGATATGCATTAGAGATTTTAAAAAAATAAGCGGTACAAGAATTTCGGGTTGGAGGAAGTACTATTTTTCTTCACATCATACCACTGAATACCCAATGAAGAGATAATTCAAAATTTTATTTCACACTTGACATTTATTACATATCATTTACCATGATTATGTAAGTGTACTTCTTCATAACACATAATATGGAATATTAATTTATTTCTCGACATATTTGAGATTATGCCATCGCATTTGAGAGGGCCGCCATGCTAGTTATACACTAAAAGTAAATACAGGTCTGAAATAGAGACATGAGGTTAATTCACATCATTTTAATTATCTAATTCGTTTGATTTTGGTGGGACCTAATTATAACAGCTGAGATCAATAGAATTTCTTTCACCTATGTATGTACAAGGCTATTGTCGGCCACGTATTTTGCCACCCGCATGTAGGCTCTAGAGTCAACCGTGATTGCAGACCTTAAAGGACTTGATCTGTATTAGTGAGATATTGTTCGGCCTAGCTATACACACTTAACAATCAAGTGACTAATCTACGTTGTCCCAAAAATTTGACCATATCTACGAGCCATGCAAGTATTGGTCGAAACAAAACCATATCATGCACTGAGCCAGATATTGGGTTGGCAGTCCGAGCCAATATTTAACTCGCAACCAGTTCCTTCGATATACAAGTTGCAATTGTACTCCCTCCGTATTTTTTAGTTCGCATTCCAAGTTTAGTCAAAGTCAAACATTTTAAAATTTAAGAAAAAACATAAGAAAAAATATTAACATCCATAATACCAATTGTGCATATATTTTAAATTATAGATGTTTATATACTTTTCCTAAATATTTGACAATTTTTTAAAAAGTTTGACTTTAACTGAATTAAGAACGCGAAGTAATAATGAACGGGGGAGTACTCCATATGATGATGTTACACGTGACCTTGTCTATTCTATATTAAAAGCACAATACGTGGGTCCAAAATAGAGGTACTACGTTGATCGAGATCATATGAATTATTTTAACTGTTAAATCAGTAATTTCAAGGGATAAGATTTTAAAAATTACATAACATATACGCACATATATTTTATGGATATACACTTTAACATCTGCCTGACACCCTCCCTAGAAAAGAAAAACAAAAGGAGTAGTCCGGAAACTACATGTACAAGCACCTTGGAGTGTTTCTAACCAATAAAATCATCACGCCTATTGCACGTGAAAGGAAAAGTTGAAATTGCTTTTTTGGTTTGGATTATCCAAACAAATTGTATGGCAGATAAAAATGTCTAGATTTTAATTGGTATGTAGAGTGGCCGAATATACAAAAACTAATACCCATACGAAAGGAATTTATAGAAAATTGATCTAATCAATATCTATCCATGTACATATAATGTGGTAACAAAAATTGGATCACACTTTATTTAAGACACAAACAGTTGGCATGATATAAGGTTCGTCGGCATACAAATTGACATGCCGAGCACTCCAAGATGGCCGTTGACATACATGTTGGCATGCAGGGGTTTCAGGGAGACAATGTCGGCATACATGCCATCATGCAGAGGATGCCCGCCGGAAAAACCATAGCCGTTGGCATATATTACTGTTGCTATACTAACGGAAGCCTGACGGTGGTAGGTGTATGCTGGTCACCACATTAGATGCCTTGGGTATATACAACGGTAGGAATTTAGGGAAAAAATGATCACATCAGTACATGCAGACATGCCTAGCGCTTTAAAATGATGGTCGACATACCTGGCACAGAACATCAGCACAAATGCCATTATGCCGAGGGTGTCCGTCAGCAAAACTATAGCCATCGACAGTTCTGCTCACCGGCTGTCGGTGTATGTTGAAGGCCACGTTAGAGACCTTTGGCAACATACCTATTTCTTTTTTATTTTAATATTATTTCCTGCTACTTATTGCCAGTGTTACTGTGCTAGTTACATTTAAAAACTTCATAGCTAGACGTGCATGCATCATATAGTGACACAAATAAATACACATTTTCCACGAACTTAAATATATGCATCTGACATTCTGACCAGCATGAGTCCTAGGCAAAGAAAATCTAGAGGTAGACTTATATGGAGTTGGCAATACACAAAAAAATAAGACACTGTAACCAATTAAGTCGCCGTATTGACAAAAGGAGTTTTTTTTCTAATAGATCGACATGACAAGTTGACAACGCTGCCTAATAGTATGCCCGATTCACTTCTTTCCTTAGCCTGTGTTAAACTATAAGTGGATTGCCTAGCTTTTTCCATCAGATCAGTCTTTTGGAATAGTTGGTTAGTGCATAAACTTAATATGGTATCAGAGTCAGGGTCTCAAGTTTGAGTCCTTATTTTCACAATTTATTCTATATAAATTATTGTTATCCCCTCCTGACTACGTGTTGACTTGTCTTTGCCAAACAGGTGCATGTTTTGATTAGCGCTCACCGCTTTGCTTCTCTCATTAGCCTTTTTTTTGGAGATGGAACACACGATTCCATTAATCAACAAGATCAGCTAAATTGCTGGCCACCAGGACACGAACATCGTTTGGCAGCGATTCAGGCCACACCTGCCTTGGATCACGCCGACTCGCACCATAGGCCGCAAGGGCATGTGACAAGTTATTACACTCTCTAGGTGCAAAAGAAACTGAAATTGAATTAAAATGCAGATGCATGAATATACGGATGTCTCGGTAGAGTACTCTTTCAGGTGTGAGATCGAAGCTGGTGCTTTGTAGTGCTCTCACCAGGTTTTGCGAGTCAGACTCAATCTGGACAGCCACCATGCCCCATTCTGCTGTTGTTTGGAGCGCTTGCATGCTCGCTTCAGCTTCCGCATGTGCTGCACTTGACACATTTGCCAGGAAGCCAGCCCCAGACCTCCGTATCGTGCATGTGTTATCTCTGACTGTAAATCCCCACCCTCCTTGGCCAGTTGTACTTGTGAATGCACCATCTGTGTTTATTTTCAGTACATTGCCCTCTGGGTACTGCCATTGACTCATTCTTCTCTCCTTTTCTGTTTCTCCTTTCTTCTCTCATTAGCCCCTTTCTTCTCTCATTAGCCTGGATACAGGTGCATGTGTGGGGCCCGACCATACGGTCTAAGTTGCATTTTCAGTGCGGAATTTCTGCCCAGCGCTTCGTCTCTAATGATGAGCCCCCCTAGCTGTTGCTGCTGGTACACTCGCGGATCCGAAAACACCACGAGCTTTGACTGGTATACGAGGAGATGCTCAGTCTGTACTTCTACCGAATCTGAACTCAACAGCATGACAACACATTGGCGTGCCTTTGCGATGCTTTGTATACCAACTCGTCAGGATCTTCTAGCGGACATAAACAATCTCGCAAAATATAGACTTGAGTGTGATTTCCACCGTATTCCCAATACATCTCACGCCTATTAATTATCTGTAACCGCTATGTTTTGCCAACATCGTAGCGTGAGTTTTTGAACTCGCTGTAGACTCAAGACAGTACACCATCCCCACATGATCAGTTGTATGAGTTCTTCACACTACCCTGTTTTAAATGAGGGAAGAAGAGCAAATTCTGTTTAATGCATGGCAACGACCCACCGGAGCACATCTTGTTCCACAACCGATCAAATTAACTGCAACATCGTTATCAAAAACAACATAGTAGGAAAAGAAAAACTTGGCCATTAAACTTCAGTCTATTTGCTATATGTTTAAAGCATAAGATGAAATAATTAAACATGGAAACTAGTGAATATAACAAAAATAAAGTCTTCTCTAGAATTTTGTAGTCTTCAGTGATCTAAATAAACATAACTGACTGCGGTAAACTGCCATTTTAACCCCCCTTAAAGCCATCTCAAACCCATTCTAGGCCACCACGAAGCCTCACCAGATTCGATTTTTTTCCGTGGATAGCTCACTATGCAATATACCATCTATACGTGCTCCTCCCTTGAGGAGTCCTCCCCTTGAGGTATTTCATATTTTTGTATATTTTATTTACTAAGGACTTTTAACTTAAATGTGATAACTAACGGATTTTTTTAGCATCTTTGTGTAAAAGAGAAAATGGTATTGATTATAATCTAGTAGATGTTAGCACTACAGGCATAATATCTTCATAACTGAAATTGAAACTTTACTCGCTATCTCTCTGCAAATTTAGCTCATCCAAGTCATGAGACTCCCGTAAACTTTGACCCTGATTTGCAAATTGTACACGGATTGTTAGTGTCGGATCATTCCTGATTTGCAAACAAAAGAGGGCTCGCTCATGCTGCTAATCCTTTTCAATGTTGTAGGTGATATGCTTGCTAGTTATACCTGGAGTTAAGCGTAGATGCACCATTACAAGCTAGTGTGCAACATCTAATGGAAGATAGCTTGGCGTTACTCCAATAGACGGATGATACTATAGCTTTCATTGATCTGGATATTGAGCAAGAGAAATATTTCAAACTTCTCTTCTGCATTTTCAACAGTTATTAAGACTACGAATAATTTTTACGAGGACAGCTTATTTTATCTAAAAAAGACCAACAAACATGAAGTTCGATATAGAAAAATAAAACGTCCAGTTGTAAATAGGATTAATATCTTCCACATGTCTTTTGATACCTTGACATCCGCTAAAACTTTACTGGGAAATTGTAGATGACATATTCGAGAGGAGAATGTATTGGGGAAATGACTTTGTAGTTGTAAAGAACAAGATTTGTTCCAAAGTGCTATACTTGAGGATGAAGGGATGTAATTATACTAAAACTGATAGGAGTCTATCATTTTGGAACAGTTGCAACGCAAGAACTAATCAATTCTCATAGACCATGCATGTCGCGTGAGGCCATGCCATTACCATGTCTTCACGAAAATCGAAACCATAATGGCTCACACAAAGAAAGATCCAAAAAAGTTTGACTTTGGATGCCATCTCACTTTCTATATATACACTAGTACATCTTTGCAGTCAGTATGTACCCGTTAACTCTGCATTTTCTCTATGAACTACAAAGCACTATGGGTATTTTTTTCCGTTCCATCCGAAGTGAAATGAGACAGTGGAGAAAACTAAGTCCATAGGTTTTATTTAGCCAGTTCAGTGCATCCATGGTTACTTGCCTGAAGCTTTTGATATCCGGGGGCGCACCAACTTGATTACCACGTGAGAGGTTATCATCCAAAGGGGCGACGCTGCTGATGGGGAGTTCACCGCGGTTCGGCGTATTCGGGAAATGACTTCTGCTGTGCGAAGCATCCCTGGAGACAAAATGGATGGGAACGCGACAATGATGCAGAAGTTGTAGCAGGGAAGAAGCATGTAACTAGAAGTGTGCATTGCCTTGGATATGCTAAACAGGCTTGTGATTGACATGGAGTTTATGCGGACCACGAGCATGCCGATGCGTTTAACTAAGAAACTAATGTATGCCACACTTATATCATTGTAATCGCTCACATGTCCATGACTAATTTTTTTTTTTGAATGTAACAGTTTCGAAATAAAAAGAAATGGTAGCACTAAACATAACCATGCATCTTTTTTACAACAAATAAATGTTTCATACCTTTCATGTACTTTTGAACTTTCATGGAGGAAATATCAACTCTTTGCCAAAGGCACGGAAATGAAAGTGTCATTTCTCCATGTAAAATTACGTTTAAATAAAGACTCGAGCAATTACAGTGTGACATGAGTCATGAGATTCTCTAAGTTTTAACAATCTTGTGAGTCTACATGTCTTCCGCTCATGAATTCTTAAATCTATATGAAATTTGAGGATCATAAAGTTTTGCTCCCATTTTTTTTCGAGGCATTGTTCTCTTTGCTCTCCTCGGTTTGTGAGGATATTTATGGTACCATTCGAGGAACCGAAAGAACATGGACAACGATACGATGGTAGACATAAGGCCGTGGGCCTCTCTCACGCACTTATAGAAGACCCAAATAACTCAAGAGGCCCATAAACCCATGGCTGAAACAATCATCCATATCCATCCTTGCACATCCCCTCCAGCCGACAGCCACGACCCAAGAGACAACAACATGAGGCGGCGATGTCGACAGCAACGGCGACGGCGGAGGACAAGAAGCCCAGAGCAGCGGCGGCGTGGCGAGGAGGTAGCGTAGGAAGCAGGTACTTGTATTTCTGTCCTCCCCCCTTTTCTTCATCTTGATTCGATTCGCGAGTATCGCCAAGCCCCTTTCCACTGCCAATGGCCGATTTCATTCCTTGACTTTGTTGTGTGATGTCAAGGTTTAATTATGGTATACGAGATTGGCGAATTCGTTTGGCCGTTCTTAGTACTAGCTTCAACACTTGGCCGTGAACCCATGGCCCATGTGCGTTATCCTGCTGAACCATGCTGAAAGTTGCAGCCACTGTTTTATCCTGCTGAACCATGCTGAAAGTTGCAGCCACTGTTGAAATAAATTGCCTACATCTTTCTATCAGCTCGGGCTTTTGGAATAGTTAGTTAGTGCATACAATTCAATATGGTATCAGAGCAAGAGGTCATAGGATCAAATCCTGGCCAACGCAAGAATTAAAAAGAAATATTGCGGCTCCCCAAACATGCGTCACAATAGGCCAAAGGGAAAAGACGTAGGGTGAGTGTTGAAATAAATTGCCTACATCTTTCTATCAGCTCGGGCTTTTGGAATAGTTGGTTAGTGCATGCAATTCAATAGTTAGCACTTGGTTACTTCGTTTTTATAAGATAACATCAATCACTCAGTGAATAAGCGGTTGAACGTTATGGGTATACAAAGAGGGCTCATGCAGACATCATGCTTTCCACCAGATATTTGTTGGATTATTAGGCAATTTTCGTGTGAGTTTAATTACCGAAAGCAACATTACAGATGCACAAGCATACTTAACCACACACATCAGACTAAGCACATCCATCAGATCTGAACATGGAACAAGTAGCAGTGCAAGGTAGGAGAGGAAAAGCACGTACATCGCGACCGGAAAGGTCGCACCAGTAGCAGCACCACCACCATGAGAGTTGTTGATGTCGCCCATGGTGTAGTCGGATCTGTCGATGAAGCAGCCGAACCGTCGAAGAAGAAGACGAACAGCAGCGAGCAGACGCGCCGAGACGCTCCCCAAAAACCTTATCACCCGTTTCCCGGTGCAGGATCTCAACGGACGAGGTTTCGGAGGCCTGCTCTCCCGGACGGCCGTGCACGCAGTCGCCGGGATGGGGAAGACTAGAGAGTAGCACAGCAAAAGGAACTTCGCGAGAGAGATAGATCTAAGAGCACTGTTCTCCAGATCTGATCGGTCTCCTTGTATAGCCTGGAAGGAGAGTCGCCCCGACCGCGTTGACATGCGTAGGAAGCCAGGGACACGCGGCGAGCATGCACATGCAGGCCGACACGTACTCAACACAGTTGGTGCACCAAGCAAAAATTTAGGCTTCCTTGAGTGTGTCTCGAACTCGAACTCGAGTCACGAAACGCGACGTGCGTGCGTGACGAGGCGAGGCGAGGCGGGGCGGGCGGAGGAGGAGGAGTGCGCGAGGGCTCCTTCTATTCTCACTCACTTGGAATGACTAGAACAGCAGCCCTTATATACCACTCCAACTCTCTCCCAACTAGCAATGTGGGACTAAACTTTGTCCCCCAAGGCTGTCCCAAGCCGCCAACGTGATGGGCCTTGAGATTTCAGGAATTGTAGACCACATGGGCTGCCTTATTGGGCTGCAGCCCATCTACATTTAACAATCCCCCACCGAGATCTCATATGCACATCGGATGACACATTAGTTCCATTCATCGTTTAATATACCCGCACTTCATTGGAGACTGTTAAGTTGAACTTCCACCTAGGCAAGGTGCTACGCTTGACTACAACCGAATAATGGACTATGCCTTGAATTGTCGGTCTTTGTGCAGCAAGTTTCGCTCAATGCCGGCACGGTACTAGGCTACCATAGCCTTCCCTCGGGTGGAGCTTATAAGTCATACTCCTCGGCCCTTCATGAGCTTACTAGAGATTCACCCAAATCTCCCACACTATGACCGAGTAGTGTCACTCATATAGGTGTGTTCTTCAAAAGATCGCCTCGTAGGACAGCGTCTTCGCTCATCAAGAGCCGCTCAGAACACATTAAGACATTGTCAACCTGCCTTACAGTAGCTATGAGAGAATTGCATCTGCAGCGGAGTGGGAGTATTAAATTTTCTCTCAACTCAGTTGCTCCGGTTTGTTTTCCCAGGTCCTAGTTCACGGAATTTCCGATCACATAGATTGGTTTACCCCCTCGGCAACTCAAGTGGGTCTCAAACCCATCTCCCTCGATGCAAGGTCTATCATGTTTCTTGATAGTCCTTTTGTGAAAGGATCAGCCAGATTTTTAGCACTTTGGACATAATCCAATGCTATCACTCCGGAGTTCTTCAGTTTTCTGACAGACTTCAATCTCCTCTTGATATGTTTGGAACTTTTCATATTATCCTTAGAACTTTTCACTTTGATAATCACAGTTTGATTATCACAGTTCATGAGGATAGCCGGTATTGGTTTTTCAACCATAGGCAAGTCCATCAAGAGCTCATGAAGCCATTCCGCTTCGACAGTAGCTGTATCTAATGCTGCGAGTTATGCTTCCATAGTTGATCTCGTTAAGATGGTCTGCTTACAAGACTTCCAGGAAACAGCGCCACCACCAAGAGTGAAAACATATCCACTTGTGGCCTTCATTTTAGCATCAGAAATCCAATTCGAATCACTATATCCTTCAAGTCCTCTTGGATACCCGGTATAATGAATTCCATAACTCATGGTTCCCTTTAGATAGCGCATCACTCTCTCAAGAGCATGCCAATGATCATCTCCCGGGTTGGCCACAAACCGGCTAAGTTTGCATACAGTAAACGAGATATCAGGCCTCGTAGCGCAAGCTAAATACATGAGTGAACCAATGATTTGAGAGTATCTTAATTGATCTCTAGTTGCCTTCTCATTCTTTCGAAGCAAGACACTAGGATCATAAGGTGTGAGAGAAGATTTGCAATCAGCATAGCCAAATCTGTTCAACACCTTCTCAACATAATGAGATTGCACAAGAGTAATCCCATTATTCTCATCTCTCAATAGCTTGATGTTCAATATAACATCAGCTTCTCCAAGATCTTTCATCTCGAAACACTGAGATACGAAGGTTTTTACCTCCTTAATCACTTTGAGACTTGTCCCAAGAATTAGTATGTCATCCACATACAAGCATAGGACAACGCCCTCACCCCCACCATGGCGGTAGTACACACATTTGTCAGCTTCATTAACAACAAAACCCACAGATGTCAAAGTTCTTTCAAACTTCTCATGCCATTGTTTGGGTGCTTGTTTTAGACCATACAAAGATTTCTTTAATTTACACACCTTTCTTTCTTGACCTTGTAGTACGAAACCATCAGGCTGTTCCATGTAAATTGCCTCGTCCAACTCTCCATTTAGGAAAGCCGTCTTAACGTCCATTTGATGAACGAGAAGACCGTGTGAGGCAGCCAATGACAGTAGTACTCAAATGGTGGTCAATCTCGCCACAGGTGAGTAGGTATCGAAGAAATCTTCGCCTTCCTTTTGGGTATAGCCTTGGGCTACAAGCCGAGCTTTGTACTTCTCAATAGTACCATCAGCTCGAAGCTTCTGCTTAAATACCCATTTACATCCTACAGGTTTGCACCCATAAGGACACTCAGTTAACTCCCACGTTCCATTAGCCAAGATGGAATCCATCTCGCTTTGAACCGCTTCATTCCAGTAGTCTGCATCAGGAGATGCGAGAGCTTCTGAAATGGTAGTGGGAGTGTCATCCACAAGATATACAATGAAATCATTACCAAAAGACTTTACAGTCCTTTGCCTCTTACTCCTTGTGGGAGCTTCATTGTCATCTTCATCAGAATCTGAACTCTCATCATCAGATTCCTCATCAGACTCTATAGGAGTTTCATGTATCGGATCAGATTCCCAACTAGACATGCCATGCATATCTCTCATAGGAAATATATCCTCAAAGAATGTAGCATCTCTTGATTCAAAGATGGTGCCAACATTCATGTCGTCCACTCCAGATTTCACCACAAGAAATCTATAAGCAATGCTATAGGCAGCATAGCCAAGAAAGACACAGTCCACGGTTTTTGGTCCAAGCTTTCGCTTTTTGGTGATTGGCAAATTCACTTTAGCCAAACAACCCCAAGTTCGTAGGTAGGAGAGTGTTGGTCTTTTCTTTTCCCATTCCTCATACGGGGTAATCTCTTTATTCTTGGTTGGAACACGGTTTAGGACATGACACGAAGTCAATATAGCCTCCCCCCACCATTCCTTGGATAAACCCGAAACATCTAACATGGCGTTTGTTAAGCTTCATGCACTAGCCACTTGAACCAAAAGTTCGAACTGATGGAAAGGGCTAGGAAATCCACATATACACTTCACAACACCCCCACTCGCGTGTGACGGGAGAAGAGAAAGTCAACACGTGAAAGAAGAAGAGCACACCGAAACAGCGGTGGCTAAAGAGGGGGCAACAGCAATTTTTAGGCTTAATTGCGAAAACCATGTGAAAGGCGAGGATTTGAACTTGAGACCTAGGGCTCGATACCATGTTAAGCTTCATGCACTAGCCACTTGAACCAAAAGTCCGAAGCTGATGGAAAGGGCTAGGCAATCCACATATACACTTCACAACGGCGTTAACCAAATCCGTTAGAGTACGGTTTTTCCTTTCCGCAATCCCATTGGATTGTGGGGAATTGGGAGGCGTCCTCTCATGGATTATACCATGTTCCGCACAGAATAAATTGAACTCATTAGAAAAGTACTATCCACCACGATCGGACCGAACCCTTTTTATCTTTCTTTCAAGTTGATTCTCAACTTCAGCCTTATAGATTTTAAAGAAATTAAGAGCCTCATCTTTAGTTTTCAGGAGATACACATAACAGTACCTAGTGGAATCATCAATCAAAGTCATGAAATATTTCTTTCCACCTCTTGTCAACTCACCATTCATCTCACATAGATCTGAATGCACGAGCTCTAGTGGTGCCAAGATTCTTTCCTTCGCAGGCTTGTGAGGCTTGCGAGACTGCTTTGCTTGCACACAAGCATGGCACTTAGAGCCTTTAACAAAGGTGAATTTTGGAATTAAACTCATATCAGCAAGCCGCGTCATACAACCGAAATTAACATGACAAAGTCGTGAATGCCAAACATTAGTTTCATTAACACTAGTGCTTACATGGTTCACAACATTATCACAGAAGTCTTCTAGAGAGAAGCGAAACATTCCCTCACATTCATATCCCTTTTCAACAAAAGTTCCATACTTAGACAGTACAACTTTATTGGACTCAAACACCAACTTAAACCCATCTTTCATAAGACGGGAGCCACTAACGAGATTCTTCTTGATAGAAGGGACATGCAGCACGTTCTTCAGTTGCACGATCTTTCCCGAAGTAAACTTCAGATCTACCGTGCCAACACCACGAACGATAGCATGTAACCCATTCCCCATCATTACTGAGGAACCTCGGGCCTGGTAAGAGGTAAATATGGAGATGTCAGCACACACATGAACATTGGCACCCGTATCAACCCACCATTCCGTGGGCTGAAACACCGAAAGAACAGTAGGTAATATATTACCATACCCTGTAGTTCCTTCCTCTGTGTTGCCAATGACCATGCTAACAGAATTTGAGTTCTGTCCAGCCTGACATTTCTTTCCTTTGCGTTGTGGACAGCGATTAGCCCAATGGCCTATCTCGCCACATACCCAGCAAGGATCTTTCTTCTCCGTTTTCCCCTTCTTCTTGAAGTTGGTAGTCTGGGAGACTCCCTTGTTCTTTCCCTTGGACTTGTGGGCATTTTTCCGCACCATATTGGCGGCGGAACGTCCCTCGGTTCCTCCGAGTGTGTTTGTCTTTTGCCCTCGCCTTCTCCTCAACATCCGGAGAGCCCATGATATTCTCAACGAGAGAACTCATGCCTCCGATGTTTCGAGAAGTGGCAAAGTTCCTCCATGAAGGGGAAGCTTAGCGACAATGCATCCCGCGACAAACTTGTCCGGTAGCTCACACTTGAGGAGCTCGAGTTCCTTTGCCATGATCCGTATCTCATGAGCATGTTCTACTACGGATCGGTTCTCAACCATTCACGTAGTCATTGAGCTGCTCCATAGCATACGATTCACCTCCCGGCATCGGCAACACCAAACTTAGCGTCCGAGTGCATCCCACGGTTCCTTCCCATTTCGGATGTGCGGATAAGCATCAACCAACTTGTCTCCAAGCACACTTAGGACGGCACCCACAAAGATTACGGTGGCATCCCCGAACGCTTTATCCTCGTCAGGAGTAAGCGGACCTCTGGGAGTACCTTCCGCAACTTGGTGCACGCCCATCGAAGTGAGCCACAAGAGGGTCTTACTCTGCCATCTCTTGAAATGAGAACCCGTAAACGGGCTCGGTTTGAGCGCAGCAGCAAAACCAGACGGTGAAAATTGCCTAAGCATATAAGGTTTTTGGATTGTTGGATTATTAGGCAATTTCCGTGTGAGTTTAATTACCGAAAGCAACATTACAGATGCACAAGCATACTTAACCACACACATCAGACTAAGCACATGCATCAGATCTGAACATGGAACAAGTAGCAGTGCAAGGTAGGAGAGGAAAAGCACGTACATCGCGACCGAAAAGGTCGCGCCAGTAGCAACACCACCACCATGGGAGTTGTTGATGTCGCCCATGGTGTAGTCGGATCTGTTGATGAAGCAGCCGAACCGTCGAAGAAGAAGACGAACAGCAGCGAGCAGTCGCGCCGAGACGCTCCCCAAAAACCTTATCGCCCGTCTTCCGGTGCAGGATCTCAACGGACGGGGTTTCGGAGGCCTGCTCTCCCGGACGGCCGTGCACGCTGTCGCCGTGATGGGGAAGACTAGAGAGTAGCACAGCAAAAGGAACTTCGCGAGAGAGATAGATCTAAGAGCACTGTTCTCCAGATCTGATCGGTCTCCTTGTATAGCCTGGAAGGAGAGTCGCCCCGACCGTGTTGACACGCGTAGGAAGCCAGGGACACGCGGCGAGCATGCACATGCAGGCCGACACGTACCCAACACAGTTGGTGCACCAAGCAAAAATTTAGGCTTCCTTGAGTGTGTCTCGAACTCGAACTCGAGTCATGAAACGCGACGTGCGTGACGAGGCGAGGCGGGGCGGGCGGAGGGGGAGGAGTGCGTGAGGGCTCCTTCTATTCTCACTCACTTGGAATGACTAGAACAGCAGCCCTTATATACCACTCCAACTCTCTCCCAACTAGCAATGTGGGACTAAACTTTGTCCCCCAAGGCTGTCCCAAGCTGCCAACGTGATGGGCCTTGAGATTTCAGGAATTGTAGACCACATGGGCTGCCTTATTGGGTTGCAGCCCGTCTACATTTAACAATATTAGGGAGGGAAAAGGCAATCGAATAACTTATAAGGAATGTTGTAGTTGTGACGGATCATCTGGCGCACTTCCTGCAGGCTTCGCATAAATACGACTGAAGGGTAACCTACATTTGTCTTTCAGATCAAAACAATTAGTACCATGGGACTAGCTAGTAGTGTTGCGTTCCGATTCAGGAAAACTCTATGTGTTTGCTAGATTTAGAAATTCAACAAAAGGGAACTGAATGCACAATGGTTATATCTTTGAGCCTAGAATTATCCTTTTTTGGAGGAGCATATTTTATCACCCTGGGCTCAGTTTTCTTCATATTTAGGTGTACTTGGAGTCTGCACATGTCAATCAGCTTCCATTGCCAACGAAGAAGTTCATCCAACATCTTCTCAAGGTCACATGCCTTACCTGCATCTAGTGGTTCAGGATGCTCTAATACGTATCTTTCTCAACTTCCTTGTGATTACTGAAAGTAACACTGGTAAACAATAATTTAGGTTAATATGCAGGGACCTTATGGATCCGAAGGGCCTTCAGAAGAGAAAATTAAGTGCTGGGAAATGGTTGCTCCAGAAGCACAATATATCCCCTTCAGGCAAATTGCAAATATCTGTATTGCAAAAAGTTCTAGGAAGCAAGATGCAGCAGTGGAATCACTGGAATAGTGGAATGTACAGATGGAGCATGTAGTGGAGATCGCTTCCTTTGTATTGTACACTACAGGTTTGTTCTTGCCTTCTTGGAGAGGATGTGCTCAGTGTTTATGTGTATGAGATACAGTTGGAGTCTACTTCCCAAGGAAATGGGTTGGGGAAGTTTCTAATGCAGTTGATTGAACCTGGCAAGGTGATCTATCTTCTTAAGCAGCTGCCTTCTGAATATTATGTTAAGATAGAGGCTTTCATGGCAGCTCTTCTGATTTATGCATGTTTCTTTTTGCCTGATTGCAATTTTGATGACATCTTGGCTTGAATGATCATAAAACTTATCTGCAGTGCATCTGCATATGCAGAGCCAAATGAGATCCATGATGCTAACAGTTCAAAAACCTAATACGGAAGCTATGGCTTTCTACAATAAGTTGAGGTACAGTGGTGAACTTCAAACTCTGTGCCGACAATTTTTTTGTTCTACTGCACCGAATGGGTGTACCTTTTTGTTGGTTAATTTTATGGTTTCTACTCCAGCTCTGTTTCAATATTTGAATCTAATTATTCTGTCTCACAGATATGCCATATCCTTTTTTTTTCGAGAAAACGCAAAAGACTTTTGCGTTTCATTGCATTGAAAAGATAGAGAGTTTTACAAGCCTCCTAAGAGGGAGGGAACAAAAAGGGGGGAAATACATCAGTGCACGTCCCAGGTTGTTGGCAGCACTACCCTTAAACCCTTAGCCCCTGCCTTAGCCCACTGAACTGCCTCCTCCATGATGTCGTCCACCAATCCAAAGATCGATGGCTGGCTTCTGTCGAACACGCAGGCATTGCGGTGTTTCCAAATGAGCCACAGCGTGAGTAGGGTGATGGAGTCCAGGCCTTTGCGCAGGATCTTGGGGGTTTTCTGCCTCGCTTTACGCCACCAGTCGTCCAGGGTTGCGTCGGCATCAGTTGGTGGCTGGCAGGTCATGCGCATGCGTGCCAACACCTCATGCCAGACCTGCCTAGAGAAGGGGCAGGCTAGGATGAGGTGATGCATCGTCTCCGGCAGCTGGTCGCACAGCAAGCACCTGGGGTGGTGCTGCAGTCCCCGCCGGGCCAGTCTCTCCGTGGTCCAGCAGCGGTCCATGCTCGCCAGCCAGCTGAAAAATTTGACGCGCGGCGGCGCCCAGGTCTTCCAGGTAAGTTTCCACGAGCTGGACATGGTCCTACCTCACCATCACGAGTGGATCTGCTGGTATTACTTTACCCAGAAACTAGTCTAGTTAAGACCAAGATATTTGTATCTTGACCCCTTCAATTATTGCAGATCAGGATTGGTACAAGCTATGAGATTTTGTGCAAGACATTTGAAGCTGAAGCTAAGTGCAAACTGGAGGTGCGTAGCATGTTCGATATTGAATAAAGTCACTTCTTACCTTCCAAGGCTACTGATTATGATGATCTGTGTGTCACGGATGGTATTGGTACTCACTATATTAAATACGAAATGGCTATGTTGGTATGCGGCTGCCCACGTTATTGTGATTTACTCCACGGGATGCTTGGTTTCATTTCTTTGAATGCTAAAATGAGCCAAATCACATGCTCTCAGAACCACCAAATTTGGAATCTTTGTTCCACTGAAAACTGACCATATCTGCCTACCATTAGCTATGATGGCAATAATTTTGTTAGGTTTCTGTTTTTGGCAAATATTTTGTGAGGTTGTGTTTTCAGTATGCTTTGCCTCCCTGTTTAACTTGTGGAGCCAAACTTAACCAAGACAGGGGGAACTAATGTGTTCACCCTGGTTCTGGTTACAGATTTTAGCATGCCTTTGACTTGCTATTTGGGCAGAAACTTACTATTTATCTGAACCTATATTGTATATATGGGCACCAGTGCATGTTGGAGTCTCTGATCTACCCTGAAAGAAGCACTACAAGTGTGTGCATCGGACCCACAGGTTTAGTCCACATTACGAAAGAGCTTCAGATCGACAATTCATACCAGTTCTGCGGTCACTTTACAGGCAGGTGATGCAGAAAGACAGGAAGAGAGATAACAGTCGCATATAGTTCAAGTGCGCCTTCTCCTTGGGGCTCTCTTCCCCTTGGTGGTCGTCGCCCCAGGAATCCAGGTGGTCTCCCTTTCCTCCAACTCCAACTGTTCCTCCTTGCCCTTCTCCTTAGCTGCAGAGGCAGCGGCAAGGGCCTTTTGCTCCCGCTTGTACCTGAGCATGAGTCTCTTGCGTGGTGGCAAGTGCTCCTCCTTGATCCCCATGTCGTCATCCGCCTTGGCCTTAGCCTTGCATATGCAGTGCTTGCCACGGACCCCACACTTGTTGCACATGTACTTCCTCCAATTGAAAGGGTACTTGGCTTGGTTGGACTCCATGCATAGTCCCTCCTCCTTGCCCTTCTCCCTAGCTGCGGAGGCGGCGACAGCAAGGGCCTTCTTCTCCCGCTTGTACCTGAGCATGAGCCTCTTGCGTGGTGGCAAGTGCTCCTCCTTGATCCCCGTGTCGTCATCCGCCTTGGCCTTAGCCTTGCATACACAGTGCTTGCCACGGAGCGCCCCACACTTGTTGCACATGTACTTCCTCCAATTGAAAGGGTCCCTGGCATGCTTGAACTCAACACATACGGCGTGGTGGCCCTTGTCTGCGTTGACGATCTTGCTCCAGTGGTTCATGACCGGGGTTGTCTTGCTACTCCCGCCCGTTGACATCCTGTCACTCTATGCTCAAGCTCTCATCCACACTCTTACTTCACCTCTATGGAATTCTTACCAACCTGATAATGATGATTATGATCGATATCTTGATCAAGGTACAAGAATTTGTAGGACGATTGAATTATTTTTCAGGATGCAAATAAATACTCTTGAACAGATAAGGATTGCCAAAGGAAGCAAAAAGTGATTTGAGAATGCATGGGGCGGCACGGTGTCATGTGAACCGTAACGCCTATCTGTGCTAGTGTCTTGCACAAATCCTTGGCGTAAACTGCCAGTGCCAAAAGCAACACGCCTGAGGTTTCTTGCAGTGGTGGTGGCTGTTCACACATTAATCCAGCAACCAGAGGCACCTGGTTCATGCCATGGCTATTTGCTTTTTAGATGGTAGCGGCTGCAGTTTCTGTAGTTTGCTAAAACCAATCTTGCTGATGCTATTGGTTAGTTCAAAAAGTTTCTTTCTTAGAAAAGAAGGATTTTATTGATGTTGCAGGCTCCAAGTGAGATGCCTGTATCATATGAAAAGGAGCAGCAGAATGTAAATTTGATGGTCGATGACTAGTGTAGTTATCTTTTCTTTAAAAGGTAAAAATAACAAGAAGCAATCATGGTCATGCTTACCAAATATGTTGTAATGCTACATTATAGTAGTTGGTAGCCTTGTATATGACAACGTACAAGGGTGTAAAACATTTAGAGTGTGGGAACAGAAAACCCACATTATGGAAAGATGTCCAACCAATGGGTGATAAAAAGAAAGTCAATTTAAGAATAAATTGCCAACTAGCGATGTGACCTTTTATTGAAAAATTTATCGTAGTTGTGGTTATCTCATACTCCAGAGAGTATAGTTCAAGGCATGACTATAGTTACTAGCATGGCATGTTACACATTACAGAGAGCACCGCAAGTTCAAATGTTAAAAGCGAGCAGGGACGGCCATAATTATAATATCCTCTAATTATGTGGATACATTAATCCCAATATTTATCTGATATGTTTGTACTGCTAGCTAGGAGTACCGGACGTTCAAACTGTAAAGAAAATGGATGTGTTTGTGGAAAATATTGATTTGATGCATGGTGGTTATATGACACTATGTTGTAACTCTAGAGTATAGTTAGTGTCCTAGCATGTCTCATGACACGAACAATACCAAAACACCGCTGCCTTGAGGGACGGGACTCAAGACTGGACTGGTAGTGAAACATGAATATGTTTCCTTCTACCATTTTCATACCTATGCATATCGTCCAATTCATATTGAGAGGTATTCTCACAATATGTTTTTGACTCGAGCAGTAAACATTAGGTTCACCATTGTGGGAATTGTGTCAAAAGATCCAAAGTTGAATCATCTCAGCCTTATAAACAAAATCAACATCATGCAGTATAATCCTAAAGCAAGGGATCACCATATAGTTTAGACCAGCCAAATTATCTTAGTGGCCAATGGGCAGTTACAGATATATGCTGAAGGGGTCACCAAACAGCAAAATATAAACAAGTGATATTACGGTGTTTAAATTTTTCTTAGCTTAACAAGAAATGAAGTGAACATTATCCCATCAACCAATTGTCGGGAGAGTAGCTTGCTTTATCACACGCGCGTCAATGTGTGTCTCGTTGTTGACGGGAACGTCGTCTCACAGTGAAAGAATATTAGGTCGTTATGAGTCATCGAAAAGTTAAACCTGAAGCTGAAGGTTTGATTCATGGTGAGGGCCTGAGGGGCTACCATTGCCCTCCTAAACATCCAACTACATGTTGGTTTTCATTGTGCATTATTGTCAAGTTCACTCGTACGTGCATAAATGGATTTTCCGTTAGCAGTAGAACATCAAGCAATAGTGCAGTTGAACATGGCACGCCTCCCCACTTCGTGGGACACCGGCCGCAACCAGGTACTCGAGCGCAACTCATGCAAGCTTCACACGTTTTTTTTTTAACAGGGAAGGTCCCGAAGGACTTAGAGCTTCATTCATTATAAGCGGTGGAGATAAATTTTCCATAAAGGGCCCTAAAGAAAGCGAGAATTGCAACATGACCCTTACATTTTGCACTAAGGACCTCAGAACAAAAGAGAGAAAACACGATCGAGTCCAACTCCTGCTCCACCACTGCAAGGCTCGCCGGAGCCAACCTCCACACCGACGGGGACAGAACCACTTGTGGTGTGGAGGTGGGAGCCAACTATGGCGAGACCGAAGGGCCTCCGAACTGGCAAGTAGGCCTGGAGGTTGTTTAAGTCCCGAGGGCGGCCTTGATTTGTCGCCGCCGCACAGGGTTGGAGGGGCTGCCTTTCAGCCATGGGATACGGCGATAGTGGCGCCGTGGAGAACCTCCGACAAGAAGTCGACGAGCTTCCCTGCTGCAGATGCGACGACCAGCCGGAGACAGCAAGCAGCAACTCCTCCCTCTCGTCACCCCGACGAGGAAGAAGAAGAAGCCTGTCGCTGCACCTCTGGCCACCAAATCCGTCCGAAACAGCCTTATTTACGGAGATCTTCGTCTCCCCCCACCGCCACATCTCCGGCTCCGACCACCGGAGCTCGAGAGAAGGAGAACAAGCCAGTGCTAGATCCGGCCGATGAGATCTGCCACTGCCCTCCCGGCATGAGCTCCACTGCCCGGAAGCAAACATGCAGATAGGGCTCCTGTGGATTTCTCCTTTTCTTCCCGATGTGCATACAACCCTTCCGCGACAGGCATCGTGTAACCTGACCCTGCGGTCCATCCGTGGCGGCTCCCCAATTCCGTCCTGCGTCCTGCCACACTGGTTTCGAGGCTCTCTTCCAACTCTGCGCCCCATCAATTTTTTTTTTTTTTTTTTTTTTTTGTAAATGTTGACGTTGATTAATCCAGTGACAAAATTTTGAAGCAGACACCATGCTAAGTTCTTTTAAGGAGACGTCAATTATTGCAATCCTGCTGTGAGAGAAGATGTGATCAATCAAGCACAAAACTTTCAGTGCATACTAAGTTGCTACCTACTACCTATGTTCCACAATGTAATACACGGACTAAAACGCTGTCACAAGTGACAACAAAACCCACCGATTCTCCTTTTTGGAAGGGGCTCATGGGAGTTAAGGATGATTTTTTTCTCTCGCGGCTCTTTCAAAGTTGGTAATGGTCAAAATACACGCTTTTGGGAGGACATATGGTTAGGTGACCAACCGCTAGCTAAGCAATACCCTTCGTTGTATAACATTGTCCGCCGGAGAAACGTTCTGGTTTCAGATGTTCTAACGAGTAATCCTCTGAATATCGAATTCAGGAGAACTTTATCTACTGATAAATGGGAGGTTTGGTTACTACTACTTCAGCGCCTAATCAGGGTTAACTTGATGGAAGATCCGGATGTTTTTGTCTGGAAATTAACTACCAATGGTGTTTTTTCGGTCAAATCCATGTACACAGACATGATAAATGGTCATACGATTTTCTTGCGCAAATATCTTTGGAAAATAAAGGTACCGCTGAAGATTAAGATTTTCATGTGGTTCCTTTATAAAAAAAGTAATTCTCAAAAAAGATAATCTCGCAAAAAGAAATTGGAATGGGGGTAAGAATTGTGTTTTCTATGACTCTAATGAAACCATAAACCACTTATTTTTCGATTGTCCCTTCGCAAAGCTAATCTGGAGAACAATCCAGTATACTTTTAATATCCCTCCACCGGCCAATGTTACAAATATGTTTGGAAATTGGCTAAACGGTGTTGATAAAATATCTAAAGCAAAGATTCGAACGGGTATTTGTGCTTTGATGTGGGCTATATGGAATTGTCGCAATGATATTGTCTTTAACAGAAGCTCAAATGCTAAATTTTTACAGGTTATCCGTATGGTTACGCACTGGATCCACGAATGGTCATACCTACTACCGGAGGCTCAGCGTGCACATATGGATTCTGGATGCAGCCGTCTGAAGACGGTTGCTCGGGATATCTACAATCAGGGTTGCTGGCAGCCTATTAAGAGATTGCAACTTGCATAATTATATTTTCTTTTTATTTTCCGCTGGTTAAGTTTTACGTACACCTTATGTGTCTCTTGAGTTGTATAACTTATTAACTTCTGAATATTAAACTATGCAATAAAACAGCTGTGTGCATCAATTGATGCAGAGTCTGGGGCGATGCTCCCATTTTTTTAAAAAAAACGGAGTGATATGCTTTGGCAAACTATTATTATTTGTTAAAACATACTAGATTATGAAACAGACACTGGCTACATCTTAGCACACGAAAAACTGTCGAGATGCCAATGCAACTCAACCTATAAAAGGTAGCAATTTTCCCCTTCGTGGCAAACATGGGAAAATCATGTCATTAAAATCGCAAAATACGTGGACATAAGAAACAAATGTAGCAAAGGGTTGGCCTTGGACAGAAAATGGATGTGAGTACGATGATCACTATGTTCTGGATGCCTCTCACACCTACCAATTCGTTGTAGCTACTCTCCCTTGCCAACATCCTCGCCGGAAACTTCAAACTCGCTCTAGGTCCAGTTTGTACATGCTCTTCACACTATAATCTTTCTTTTATAAAGGAGGAATGGTTCCAGAAAGTGTTTTTGGCTCCCGAGCTCCGGTGCTCTCGTCATTTTAAAAAAATATAAAATTATTTTTACAAGTTACTAAAAATCTGAAAATAATTTTGAGGATTGTCAATAATACATCTCACAATCATGCAAAATCCCAACACCGAAATTTGTTTTATTTTGTGCTAGAAAAAATGACAAAATCTGATATATTTGGAAGATTTGAAAATGACTACTCAGATCTATACTTTTATTATTTTTGTGTAGATCAGAGAATATAAAGTATTTGAAGTTGATATTTTACACGTTTGTGGAATACAACATTGACTATATACGAATTTACTTTCAGAAATTTTTTGAAAATCAAAAATATGATAGTTTATTTTTTTAAAAAAAATAGGATCACTGGTGCCCATGTGCGCTAAATCTGTATCCGAATGGTTCGGTTTAATGCATACATAGGCCCACATGAGCACATGCCATGCATAGCCCGTGAAATTACTATGTTGTTACAAGAAGCAGCATAAAAAGGTCACCACCGATCGTCCTCCTTTTCCATGCTAGCTAGGTAGGTACACTAACAAAAACCGATGCAGTACTTTAGGTTGCAATGATGTTTCAGTATAGGAAAATTCCGCTTCCGATTATTTACCTGCTTTCTTTCAATGGTATATAGTAGTTACGACAAAATTCATGCATTCGTATATTGCAAGACAAGTTCTCCAACACGGAAGTCCAAACGTACTGCCCATTACGTTCTTCTAGACCAGCTAACATCTCACAAATTTGCAGCTTACGTTCTTTTGATACCATTCTAAAACTTATTTCAAGGTGACATGTGAAGCTGCATCTCAATTACGAACTTACGAATTTGAAAATCATGGTGTGCACTACAGGAATGGCGCGATACGCCGAGGGCCTTTTATACACCGACAGTCAAAAGTCGGAGCCGTCGGCGTATAGCCCGGCCGGACCAGCCTGCCAATCCGACCCTCGGCGTAACGTTGTCGTCGGCGTAGCGAGGTATACGCCAAGGGCAGCCCTCGGCATACCTTTGGCCTAGGCGTAGACAAGGCTACGCTGACGGCCACCCTCGGCGTAGGCCATCCTTCAAATTTATCTAATTTTGTAAAAATCATAACTAATTCATATGACGTCAGAAAAATGCATATAAGGTATCAAAATGTTCAGAAAAACATCCTCTATCCGTTTATGTCAAAATAATGCATATTTGAATCATGTACAGTACCATGTTAGCATAGTAACAATTCAAACACTTTCCTATATGTCCCCGGGTTTCCGTTTTGGCCAGATGGCAATTTAAACGAAGTCAGAAAATCTCGCGGAGCCGTATGACGTCATTTTGTGTATCCTAGTAACCACTCCAAAAGTTGGAATTGGGATACGACAATTATTTTGGAAAACCCTTCACGAATAGTGCTATAAAGTCCGAAGTTCTATGGCTTTTAGGGGAGTAGGAAACGTCATGTGATACCGCATAGTTTGTCGGAACGAGGCCATATTTGGATCGTGTGTCGGCCCTAGGATGGGAAGCAGGGCTCCATGCGCGGATTACCAATCCGACCCACAGGCGATGGTTTTTTTCATTTTCGGGGTGTCAAAACGGTTTTTTTAAGCAGCTACATGGGGAGCATTTCAGTATTGCGTGAGACCTCAGGTAGGAGACCGCCTTCGCACCACCTATCACATGTCATATGTGGGTGCTAGCTATCTAGCAATCATGTGGCTTCCTGTGGTGTCCCGCCGAATCTGCTGGAAACTTTACAGATTTGAACTAGGGGTACACTTTCCATGGCTCAATAAATTTCGGGAAAAATATTTTTAGGTCTACGACACATCACTTTATCAGCTAATTTTTTTTCCGTTTAGCGCGATGGTGAACGGGTGCACCAGCGCGCCGGTACGGCCATACCGCATCTCAGTTGGACCCGTTTTGGCCAGATGGCAATTTAGACGAAGTCAGAAAATCCCGCGGAGCCGCATGGTGTCATTTTATGTGTCCTAGTAACCACTCCAAAAGTCGAAATTGTGATACGGCAACTTGGAAGACCCTTCACAAATAAGGCTATCACGTCTGGAGTTTTATGGCTTTTAGTGGAAATGAGTGACAACGCATAGTTTGTCGGAACGAGACCATATTTGGCAGATGCGTGGTCCCTGGGATGGGAAGCAAGGCCCCGAGAGCGGATTTGCAATCCGACCCATGGACGATTTTTTTTTTTACATTTTCAGGGTGCCAAAACGTTTTTTTAAGCAGCTACATGGGGCGCATTTTAGATTGCGCGAGACCTCCACGTAGTGGTAGGACACCGCCTCCGCACCACATATCACATGCCATATGTGCGCACTAGCTATTTGGGAATCCTTACGGTTTCCCGCGGTGTCCCGTCGAATCCGCTGGAAACTGACCAGATTTGAAGTAGGGGTACAGTTTCCATCACTCAATAAATTTCGGGAAAAATGTTTTAGGTCTATAACACATCACTTTATGTGCTAATTTTTGTCCATTTAGCGTGTTGGTGAACGGTGCACCAGCGCGCCCGGTACGGCCATTTCGCATCTCCCGAGGGGGCCATTTTTGGCCATATGACAAACTGGACGTCATATTTGGATTCCTCTAATTTTTAGATTCAAAATATGACATGGATGTTATATTTAGATTCCTCTCATTTTCTGATCGATTTAGACATATTATTTGTGGAATTTTGATTTTCCGATTTAAAGATATTAATTATTCCATATTAAATAAAAAAAGACCAAATAATAAAATCATTTTATTGTTATTTGAATTCAACATTATTATTACTTATATATTCATTGTTGTTTACTTAATTAATTGTTTGGAATTCAAAAATAAAGAGGTGTGACATCACGGTCCAAGGGTTAATAGGGTTGTTATGCTATTATTATCAGCAAGGTGTCAATTCTTTAATGAAAGCTCATCCGAATGGAATCAAGAAGTTAAGCGTGCTGAATCTGAAGTAGTGTGAGGATGGGTGACCGACTGAGAAGTTTAACCATGATTGTAATTTGACAGATTAAGTGTACTTAGAGTTAAAAGTGTCTTGGGTGAAAGATAAACAAGTAAGAAAAGAAAAGAAAAGAAATAGTGTAAAATAATTAAAATTTGAAAAAATGTAAACTCTATGCCGAGGGTTTTGCCGTCGGCATAGCAAAAAAAGATTTTTTCGAATTCTTTTTTTATTTTTATTTTTGAAAATGGAAATTTGAATTTTTAAAATTTGTATGCCGACGGTTTTCAACTCTAGCCTACCCCAACTTGTTTGGGACTGTAAGGCTTGGTTGTTGTTGTTGTTGTATGCCGACGGTTTTGCCGTCGGCGTAGCGTGCTACGCTGAGGGCTGGGCTACGCCGATGGCAACAGTGGCTCCGCCGAGGGAGGTAGTCGCCGAGGAGCTATGCCAAGGGCTGCCCTCGGCGTAGCCTATGCCGACGACCAAAATAGGCTACGTCGAGGGTTCCCGACCGTCGGCATATCAGCCCATTCCTGTAGTGGTGAGATAAAACGTGTTTGATCAAGCAGATAACTCCATCTACATAAGTTTGACACGGAAACTGGCGATCACAGAGTTATCCGAGGAGAAACTGTGCCAATCCTTTTGTGATTCAATGAGTACTCATATTATATAGTATTTTTTTATTTCCGTGTCCTCTTCGATCAGTTCTACTCAGTTTTTTCCGGACTCTCAACTTCTGCTCACTTTTGCCCAAGCTCTTGTCTAAAACCCTCACAAGCCCTCAAACGTGGGTCAATGGCATTGACCGTGACCGTGACCGTAACATGCTTGCGAGTGTGGCCGCGTCCCGTAGTGACACCTCTGACTCGCAATCTCTCACACCCAAACATTTCACTGTGACCCCCTAACTAGTGATCTGCTTTATAAAAGGACGGTTACACCGCTCAGGAAATAAAAGGTGGGGGGGATGCATGGGTACGAGCGGTGTCTCCACGGTGCTCCGTGAGGGCGTCGGCCAGCTAGCTTTTGGGCCCCAAGGTCTACCCGTGAAGCAAGAACCAACGACGGAATTTTATTTTGACCCTCAGTGGTATGAGACGCGGAGACCGCCCGACGATGTACCAGCGATGAGTTTTTTTTTACCCATCACCGGTACAGGCTACCAGCGGTCGACCTTCGGTTTTGCGTCACGAGTGCGATTGCAACTATAAGCCTTTTCCCAGTAGTGGCCGTCTCATTTGCTCTGTCCCAGGAGTCCGCCTTAACCTACAATCGATTATATACTTTTTGTGACTTTCTGAGAGGGGCAACACCACCATTGTCGAGGGTACTCCTCGGCAATGCCCTCCGTTTGGGGCTTAGGGTAGATGGAATCCTGTAGGCTGACACGAGACATCGGTTATCAAACAAGCGGGGAAAGCGATTTACCCAGGTTCGGGGCCCTCGATGAGGTAAAACCCTTACGTCTTGTCTGTCTGATCTTGATTATGAAAATATCAGGTTACAATGGGGTGCCGAAGGTTTCGGCTATGATCTCGCCGAGAGGCTAAGTTCTACGGGGACCTAGCTCTGGACTTATGGTGGTTAAGATTGCTAAGATTGCGTGTGTCCTCGGTAGCCCCTCTCCTCGCCCTTATATAGGGAGCCAGATCTCGAGAGATCTGTCCGGGTACGACTAGGTTACAAAGGGTCCTAGTTCTAGACTTTACTTGTATTATCCGTCTCTTCGTCTTGTTCTTCAAGGAATCTTCTTCGGCACCGACGTAGTAGTCCACCTTGCCATCGAGTGTCTTCATGGGCCTCTAGTTGGGCCGCATAGGATAGGGCAATAACAGTTACCCGAAGGGTAATGCCCACGTCAGTAGCCCCCGAGTGTCTAGCCGAAGATATTTCGGGTAGAGACTAAAGCATACCTCCACCGACTGTTCTCCTTTCTTGATAAATCTTGTTCTTCTTGTAACAACATCATCTCCTTCTATCGGGTGCGCGTCCAGCGCTCCCGATGGGAGTAGCCCCCGAGTCTAGGTACGGATGCTTGCAACAGTGCGTAGACTCAAGTTGAGCCACTCGAATGTTTTCTTCTGCCGAAGCTTTCTACATGTCTTCATAAGTCATCCGATACATTTATATCGGGGCTTCAATCTTTCAAGTAAGGTTTAATGCGTAAAGGATATCGAGTAACGTGCCCAGCTTTGCTGGTTAACTGCCGATGGCCAAACAACGCTACTCTACACAGAATCAAGTCCCCGGGCATGATTCTGGAATGCAAAAAAGTTTTGTCGGGTGCGCAATCAGCACTCCCGATGGGAGTATCCCCCGAGCCTGCTCGTGGGTTCTTGTAACCGGGTGCAGACTTAGACCAAATGATTCAATCTTTCTTCAGATATTCCTCTCACGCCCTTCCTTGCAAGAAAGTCTTCGAGTCCAAATTTATCGGGTGCGCGTCCAGCGCTCCCGATGGGAGTAGCCCCCGAGTCTTGGTGCGGATGCTTGCAACCGTGCGTAGACTCAAGTCGGCCCAACCGATGGTTTTAACTTTTATTCGGATACTTCAAGCGGACTTCATGACATCACTGATGACGTAATCACTGTTGTAGTTTTGACTGACTGGACGTGGCCTGACGGGCCCATCCTACTTCTGCGCGGTTCTGTTTAGGAAATGTTAGTCTTCATTGTTTTGATAAGTGTTGTGTGGGTAAACCTATGCTAATGCACCGCCCTTCCTAGGACTAATACATACTTGTGATTATACCCCTTGCAAGCATCCGCAACTACAAGAAAGTAATTAAGATAAATCTAACCACAGCCTTAAACTCGAGATCCTGCTATCCCTCCTCGCATCGATATACTAACGGGGTTTAGGTTTCGTCACTCCGGCAACCCCGCAATTAGCAACCGAATACAAGATGCATTCCCCTAGGCCCATAAATGGTGAAGTATCATGTAGTCGACGTTCACATGACACCACTAGAAGAATAACACCACAACTTAAATATCATAACATTGAATACTAACCAACATAATTCACTACTAACATTTAGACTTCACCCATGTCCTCAAGAACTAAACGAACTACTCACGAGACATCATATGGAACATGATCAGAGGTGATATGATGATGAATAACAATCTGAACATAAACCTTGGTTCAATAGTTTCACTCAATAGCATCAATAACAAGTAGAAATCAACACCGGGAGAGTTTCCCCTATCAAACAATCAAGATCAAACCCTAATTGTTACAGCGGTGACGAGGTGCAGCGGTGGAGATGGCGGTGATGATGATGGAGATGATTGTGATGATGATGGAGATGATGTCCAGCTCGATGACGATGACGATGGCGTCGATTTCCCCCTCCGGGAGGGAATTTCCCCGGCGGATTTCAGCCTGCCGGAGAGCTCTTTCTCTCTCGGTGTTCTCCGCCCCGCAGAGGCGGCTGTGTCTCTTCGCGACTATCCTCTGGTGCTTAGGTTTTCGGGGCGAAGATGTACGCGAAGGAGAGGAGGCCAGAGGGGGCTGTGGGCCCCCTCCTCACAAGGCGGCGCGGCCAAGGCCTGGCCCGCGCCGGCCTATGAGGTGGGCCCACGGTGGCCCTCCTCGGCTCCCCCTTCTGGGTCCCTTCGTCTTCTGGAAAAATAGGATTTTTCATATAATTTCCATCAACTGTTGATCTTCCGAAATATTGCATTCTGACGACGCTTTTTCCAGCAGAATCCTGGCTCCGGTGCGCGATCCTCCAATAATCATGAAACATGCAAAATAGATGAAATAACATAAGTATTGATACGCGTACAGCACGCGTCCGTTGGGAACCCCAAGAGGAAGGTGTGATGCGTACAGCGGCAAGTTTTCCCTCAGAAAGAAACCAAGGTTTATCGAACCAGGAGGAGCCAAGAAGCACGTTGAAGGTTGATGGCGGCGAGATGTAGTGCGGTGCAACACCAGGGATTCCGGCGCCAACGTGGAACCTGCACAACACAACCAAAGTACTTTGTCCCAACGAAACAGTGAGGTTGTCAATCTCACCGGCTTGCTGTAACAAAGGATTAGATGTACAGTGTGGATGATGATTGTTTGCAAAGAACAGTAAAACAAGTATTGCAGTAGATTGTATTTGATGTAAAAGAATGGACCGGGGTCCACAGTTCACTAGAGGTGTCTCTCCCATAAGATAAATAGCATGTTGGGTGAACAAATTACAGTCGGGCAATTGACAAATAACTACATCCTCGGACATAGCATCAATGTTTTATCCCTAGTGGCAACATCACATCCACAACCTTAGAACTTTCTGTCACTGTCCCAGATTTAATGGAGGCATGAACCCACTATCGAGCATAAATACTCCCTCTTGGAGTTAAGAGCAAAAACTTGGCCGGAGCCTCTACTAATAACGGAGAGCATGCAAGATCATAAACAACACATAGGTAATATATTGATAATCAACATAACATAGTATTCTCTATCCATCGGATCCCGACAAACACAACATATAGAATTACGGATAGATGATCTTGATCATGTTAGGCAGCTCACAAGATCCGACAATGAAGCACATGAGGAGAAGACAACCATCTAGCTACTGCTATGGACCCATAGTCCAGGGGTGAACTACTCACTCATCACTCCGGAGGCGACCATGGCGGTGAAGAGTCCTCCGGGAGATGATTCCCCTCTCCGGCAAGGTGCCGGAGGCGATCTCCGGAATCCCCCGAGATGGGATTGGCGGCGGCGGCGTCTCAGTAAGGTTTTCCGTATCGTGGCTCTCGGTGCTCGGGGGTTTCGCGACGAAGGCTTTAAGTAGGCGGAAGGGAAACGCGGGGGCCACACGAGGGCCCCACACACCGTGGCCGCGCGGCCAAGGGCCGGGCCGCGCCACCCTGTTGTGGCGGCGCCTCGTGGCCCCACTTCCTTTCCCCTCGGTCTTCCGGAAGCTTCGTGCAAAAATAGGACCCCGGGCGTTGATTTCGTCCAATTCCGAGAATATTTCCTTTGTAGGATTTCTGAAACCAAAAACAGCAGAAAACAGCAACTGGCTCTTCGGCATCTTGTTAATAGGTTAGTGCCGGAAAATGCATAAATACGATATAAAGTATGCATAAAACATGTAGATATCATCAATAATGTGGCATGGAACATAAGAAATTATCGATACGTCGGAGACGTATCAGCATCCCTAAGCTTAGTTCCTGCTCGTCCCGAGCAGTAAACGATAACAAAGATAATTTCTGGAGTGACATGCCATCATAACTTTGATCATACTATTGTAAGCATATGTAATAAATGCAGCGATCAAAACAATGGTAATGACATGAGTAAACAATCGAATCATAAAGCAAAGACTTTTCATGAATAGTACTTAAAGACAAGCATCAATAAGTCTTGCATAAGAGTTAACTCATAAAGCAATAAATCAAAGTAAAGGTATTGAAGCAACACAAAGGAAGATTAAGTTTCAGCGGTTGCTTTCAACTTGTAACATGTGTATCTCATGGATATTGTCAACATAGAGTAATATAACAAGTGCAATATGCAAGTATGTAGGAATCAATGCACAGTTCACACAAGTGTTTACTTCTTGAGGTAGAGAGAGATAGGTGAACTGACTCAATATAAAAGTAAAAGAAAGGTCCTTCAAAGAGGAAAGCATCGATTGCTATATTTGTGCTAGAGCTTTTATTTTGAAAACATGAAACAATTTTGTCAACGGTAGTAATAAAGCATATGTGTCATGTAAATTATATCTTACAAGTTGCAAGCCTCATGCATAGTATACTAATAGTGCCCGCACCTTGTCCTAATTACCTCGGATTACCGGGATCATCGCAATGCACATGTTTTAACCAAGTGTCACAAAGGGGTACCTCCATGCCGCCTGTACAAAGGTCTAAGGAGAAAGCTCGCATTTTGGATTTCTCGCTTTTGATTATTCTCAACTTAGACATCCATACCGGGACAACATGGACAACAGATAATGGACTCCTCTTTGATGCATAAGCATGTAGCAATAATTAATGTTCTCATATGAGATTGAGGATATATGTCCAAAACTGAAACTTCCACCATGATTCATGGCTTTAGTTAGCGGCCCAATGTTCTTCTCTAACAATATGCATGCTCTAATCATTAAAGTGGTAAATCTCCCTTACTTCAGACAAGACGAACATGCATAGCAACTCACATGATATTCAACAAAGAGTAGTTGATGGCGTCCCCGTAAAACATGGTTATCGCACAACAAGCAACTTAATAAGAGATAAAGTGCATAAGTACATATTCAATACCACAATTGTTTTTAAGCTATTTGTCCCATGAGCTATATATTGCAAAGGTAAAGAATGGAAATTTTAAAGGTAGCACTCAAGCAATTTACTTTGGAATGGCGGAGAAATACCATGTAGTAGGTAGGTATGGTGGACACAAATGGCATAGTGGTTGGCTCAAGGATTTTGGATGCATGAGAAGTATTCCCTCTCGATACAAGGTTTAGGCTAGCAAGGTTATTTGAAACAAACACAAGGATGAACCGGTGCAGCAAAACTCACATAAAAGACATATTGTAAACATTATAAGACTCTACACCGTCTTCCTTGTTGTTCAAAACTCGTTACTAGAAATTATCTAGACTTTAGAGAGACCAAATATGTAAACCAAATTTAGCAAGCTCTAGGTATTTCTTCATTAATAGGTGCAAAGTATATGATGCAAGAGCTTAAACATGAGCACAACAATTGCCAAGTATCAAATTATTCAAGACATTTTAGAATTACTACATGTAGCATTTCCCGATTCCAACCATATAACATTTTAACGAAGAAGATTCAACCTTTGCCATGAATACTATGAGTAAAGCCTAAGGACATATTTGTCCATATGCAACAGTGGAGCGTGTCTCTCTCTCCCACACAATGAATGCTAGGATCCATTTTATTCAAACAAAAACAAAAACAAAAACAAACCGACGCTCCAAGCAAAGCACATAAGATGTGATGGAATAAAAATATAGTTTCAGGGGAGGAACCTGATAATGTTGTCGATGAAGAAGGGGATGCCTTGGGCATCCCCAATCTTAGACGCTTGAGTCTTCTTAAAATATGCAGGGGTGAACCACCGGGGCATCCCCAAGCTTAGAGCTTTCACTCTCCTTGATCATATTGTATCATCTCCCTCTCTTGATCCTTGAAAACTTCCTCCACACCAAACTCGAAACAACTCATTAGAGGGTTAGTGCACAATAAAAATTAACATGTTCAGAGGTGACATAATCATTCTTAACACTTCTGGACATTGCATAAGGCTACTGGACATTAATGGAACAAATAAATTCATCCATCATAGCAAAAGGGGCAATGCGAAATAAAAGGCAGAATCTGTCAAAACAGAACAGTCCGTAAAGATGGATTTTATTGAGGCACCAGACTTGCTCAAATGAAAATGCCCAAATTGAATGAAAGTTGCGTACATATCTGAGGATCACGCACGTAAATTGGCGTATTTTTCTGAGCTACCTACAGAGAGGCAGGTCGAAATTCGTGACAGCAAAGAAATCTGTTACTGCGCAGCAATCCAAATCTAGTATGAACCTTACTATCAACGACTTACTTGGCACAACAACGCACAAAACTAAGATAAGGAGAGGTTGCTACAGTAGTAAACAACTTCCAAGACTCAAATATAAAACAAAAATACTGTAGTAAAAACATGGGTTGTCTCCCATAAGCGCTTTTCTTTAACGCCTTTCAGCTAGGCGCAGAAAGTGTATATCAAGTATTATCAAGAGATGAAGCATTGACATCACCTTGGGCTTTACCCTTACCTTTCTTGTTCTTTTTCTTACTCTTTGATTTAGGGAATATATGTATACCCCCGGTGTAGAGGTGAATTTTAGGGTGTCTTCTCCCATATCTATGACTGCTCCCAAAAGTTTCAGCAGGGATCTTCCGAGTGTGATTTGTCCTGTTCCTGCACATTCAATAACAAGATAATCAATGGATATTGTTCTCCCAAGAATGGTTGTATGCACACCTGCAGCTATTCCTTTAGGAATTATAACGAAGTTATCAATAAGAGTTATTCCTTCTCCCCTTCAACGAATCCCCAAAGTTTCAAAGATTCATGAATACTCTTAGGCATTAGGCAAAATTCAGACATAATATCACAATTGGCATGAAGAGTTTGGTCACCGATAACAATTTTAATAGTAGGATCCCATAATGAAGGTTCAGAGTTCACTAAAACTTGATCAAGACGGTTACGAACATATGTATAATTTTCATTCAAGCAAGATGCACTTGTCTCAAGAGTGTTCAATCTATTATAAATGCTAATAAGGGTTGAATCAAAGTTATTAGCTGAATCATGTGATGCAACCAACTTTTTTATGGCATTAAAAGCTTGATCCCCATTGCAATGAAGGAAATCTCCTCCCACTACAGCATCCAAGGCATATCTATAGCGAATCATAAGACCAAAATAAAAATTACTAAGGAGCAAACTTAGAGTCATTTGAGGTTCAGCTTTACGATAAAAAGTAAAAATTCCGGACCAAGCATCTTTAAAACTCTCCTCATCCCCTTGTTTAAAAGTGAAGACTAATTCCTCGAGTGAAGAAGTAACAAGTGCAGAACTAGACATGGTAACAAAAGTAAAATGCAAGTAACTAATTTTTTTGTGTTTTTGATATAGAGTGCAAGACAGTAAATAAAGTAAAACTAGCAACTAATTTTTTTGTGTTTTGATATAATACAGCAAACAAAGTAGTAAATAAAATAAAGCAAGACAAAAACAAAGTAAAGAGATTGGATTGTGGAGACTCCCCTTGCAGCGTGTCTTGATCTCCCCGGCAACGGCGCCAGAAAATATGCTTGATACGCGTACAGCACGCGTCCGTTGGGAACCCCAAGAGGAAGGTGTGATGCGTACAGCGGCAAGTTTTCCCTCGAGAAAGAAACCAAGGTTTATCGAACCAGGAGGAGCCAAGAAGCACGTTGAAGGTTGATGGCGGCGAGATGTAGTGCGGCGCAACACCAGGGATTCCGGCGCCAACGTGGAACCTGCACAACACAACCAAAGTACTTTGTCCCAACGAAACAGTGAGGTTGTCAATCTCACCGGCTTGCTGTAACAAAGGATTAGATGAATAGTGTAGATGATAATTGTTTGCAAAGAACAGTAAAACAAGTATTGCAGTAGATTGTATTTGATGTAAAAGAATGGACCGGGGTCCACAGTTCACTAGAGGTGTCTCTCCCATAAGATAAATAGCATGTTGGGTGAACAAATTACGATCGGGCAATTGACAAATAAAGAGAGCATGACAATGCACATACATGATATGATGAGTATTGTGAGATTTAATTGGGCATTACGACAAAGTACATAGACCGCTATCCAAAGCATGCATCTATGCCTAAAAAGTCCACCTTCAAGGTTATCATCCGAACCCCTTCCAGTATTAAGTTGTAAAACAACAGACAATTGCATTAAGTATGGTGCTTAATGTAATCAATAACTACATCCTCGGACATAGCATCAATGTTTTATCCCTAGTGGCAACAACACATCCACAACCTTAGAACTTTCTCGTCATCGTCCCAGATTTAATGGAGGCATGAACCCACTATCGAGCATAAATACTCCCTCTTGGAGTTAAGAGCAAAAACTTGGCCAGAGCCTCTACTAATAACGGAGAGCATGCAAGATCATAAACAACACATAGGTAATAGATTGATAATCAACATAACATAGTATTCTCTATCCATCGGATCCCGACAAACACAACATATAGAATTACGTATAGATGATCTTGATCATGTTAGCCAGCTCACAAGATCCGACAATGAAGCACATGAGGAGAAGACAACCATCTAGCTACTGCTATGGACCCATAGTCCAGGGGTGAACTACTCACTCATCACTCCGGAGGCGACCATGGCGGTGAAGAGTCCTCCGGGAGATGATTCCCCTCTCCGGCAGGGTGCCGGAGGCGATCTCCAGAATCCCCCGAGATGGGATTGGCGGCGGCGGTGTCTCAGTAAGGTTTTCCGTATCGTGGCTCTCGGTACTGGGGGTTTCGCGACGAAGGCTTTAAGTAGGCGGAAGGGCAACGCGGGGGGCCACACGAGGGCCACACACACCAGGGCCGCGCGGCCAAGGGCCAGGCCGCGCCGCCCTTTTGTGGCGGCGCCTCATGGCCCCACTTCCTTTCCCCCTCGGTCTTCTGGAAGCTTCGTGCAAAAATAGGACCCTGGGCGTTGATTTCGTCCAATTCCGAGAATATTTCCTTTGTAGGATTTCGAAACCAAAAACAGCAGAAAACGAAGAATCGGCTCTTCGGCATCTCGTTAATAGGTTAGTGCCGGAAAATGCATAAATACGATATAAAGTATGCATAAAACATGTAGATATCATCAATAATGTGGCATGGAACATAAGAAATTATCGATACATCGGAGACGTATCAAGTATCACCTCGAAATATGAAATATATCAATGAATAACAGTAAATTATGATATAAAATAGTGATGCAAAATGGACGTATCAATCATACTCATTTGTCCACGTGGTGGCGAAAAAGACTCGTTAGAGTTGTGGGGCTGAACCTGCTGAACCTGGTGCTGAGGTGGCGGTGGTGGTGGAATTGGTTGATGCTGCTGCTGGATGAGCTTCTGCATCTCGATGAACTGTCGACATTCCCTGAGCGAGTGACTTGACTTTTTCTTGCCGTCTTTAGGGTCGATGTACGCATGTAGGTAGCAAGGGGCGTTTATCTGCCCAGCGAAGGGTAACTCGGGGGGTCCTCGTAGGCCGTGGTTTGTAGTTGCCACGGTTCCCAGAGTTACTCCGATTGCCGTCATTTCGATCGTCTCGCGTGTCATCATACCGATCATCTCATCGATCGGAATATCCCTTGGCTACCAGGTTGTTGTCATCGTAACTGCGGTCTTTCCTTTTCTTACGACGATCTCTCCGACCACCCGAATCATGCCTCAGTTGATCGTCGTCTTCGTCGTCACTGCGTTGTCGAGGCCTTCGCACGTTGTCTCCGCCATCAGCCCAGCTGTTGGCAATTTCCATTAACTTGGTTATGGTCTTCGGCTTCTTGCGCCCAAGCTCCTCTATGTAGGTTTCACGTCGAATGCCGTCGCTAAGGCATCGATAGCTCTGTCGACGGAAACATCTTCGGCAGCGTTCAGGAGTTTAGTGAACCTAACAATGTATGCACGCGTCGACTCCTTCGGCTTCTACTGGCAATGCTGTAATTCATCGATCCCAACAGGCCTCTTGTATGTTGCTTGGAAGTTTGTGACGAAAGCGTCTACCAGATCATCCCATGACTTGATGGAACCCTTCAGCAGGCCTCTCAACCATGCCCGTGCCGAATCCTTCAGGTAAAGTTGCAAGCACTGCATTGCTGCTATCTGATTTCCTTTGTGTAGGATCACGACCGCAGGTAATCATCTATCCAAGACCTCGGCTCCTGCTGTCCGTCATACTTAGCGGCATCAGTAGGAGTAGGTTTGAACCTTTTGGGTGGCATTGTCTCGCGGATCTTGTAACTTAAACAATCAGCTCCCCTCATCTCGCCGTCGTACTCCTGGCTACTCCTCCCTTGCGTCTCGCCGTCGCCTGGCTTTGTCGATTCTACTCTGGGTGATTTCATCTCGGGCGTACCTTGAACGGTGCTTCGAGCCACTGGCTTCGAGCGTGGACTTTTCCTTTCGTGGAACCAGATTGTCTCCCAGGATTGCAAGGCTTTCCAGGGCACCTCGATGAGCTTGAGCCATAGAACCTTCGGGTCGTTGGTTGATGAGGTACGCCGCGAGGTTGGAAGTTGCTCCTTCAACAGTTTTTGGCCTTAACATACCCGCAGTGTCCGTAGTCATGAAGGACTTAGATAAGTTTGACGTTATTTCTCTAGAATCGTCCTCCGAAAGTCGGGATAGCCTTGATCGATGCCTCCCTGCGCCTTGGCTGCTTCGGGACGCGCTTCCTCGTGAGCCCCTCCGTCGTTCACTAGATTGATCTGCTACTAACAGACGTCTTCGAGGGTGGCCTGCTCGTTCGACAGTCGCTCCCTATTTTTCTCCAAGATAGAGCGATAGGCATTGAGGGTCCCAACCGATGTTCCTGCGGGAAGTGACGTGTTGTTAAGTGCAGCTGCCCGGGCCGCTGCCCATTCTTTCTCCGCGATGGTGTAATCGTTGTTGTTGTTACTGGCACTGTTCTCAAAGTTATATCGTCTACTGGAGCGAGGGGTGTGATCTCCTCCTCCTCTGTTCCCCGCGTTTCCTGCGTTATTGACAGCATAGACTTGATGACGCGTTGTTTTCCAGGCGGTCGCCCTGACAATGCTGGCGACACTATCCTCTCCCGACGAGTATTTGGCACTCCAGATGAACGGCGTGTCACTCGATCCCAACCCGTGCCTGGTGTCGCAGTTCAGGCAGTAGTACGAGGTCACATCCGATGATACGGGGTTATCGGATCCAACCGACATTGAAGACACCGACCGAGGGGTCGACGGTGGAGACGAACTCGTAGAGTCTGTCAGGCCAGCCGAAAGATCAATCGATGACGATGTGACCGATCCTGCGGCCGGCGGGGGCAGTTTCCTTGCTGATCTGGGGATGAACGGCTCCAGCAACCGAAGAACTCCCTCCGCATTGACGTTGCAGTGGACGCTCCCGAACATCATGTTCATGTTTTCTTGCAGACCCGAGAAAGTCGAACGGGAAGAGTCGCTATGCGGGGTGAACTCGTAGGAGCCAAATCGGATCGGACTCCCCGAACTTTGTGATGCTGACGGTGTCGACGAAGCTGCCGACGGCATGGCTGGATCTGCCGATGAAGGATCTTGTGCCAACAGGTTTCCCACAGACGGCGCCAATTGTTGAGGGTACTCCTCGGCAATGCCCTCCGTTTGGGGCTTAGGGTAGATGGAATCCTGTAGGCTGACACGGGACATCGGTTATCAAACAAGCGGGGAAAGCGATTTACCCAGGTTCGAGGCCCTCGATGAGGTAAAACCCTTACGTCCTACATGTCTGATCTTGATTATGAAAATATCGGGTTACAATGGGGTGCCGAAGGTTTCGGCTATGATCTCGCCGAGAGGCTAAGTTCTACGTGGACCTAGCTCTGGACTTATGGTGGTTAAGATTGCTAAGATTGCGTGTGTCCTCGACAGCCCCTCTCCTAGCCCTTATATAGGGATCCAGGTCTCGAGAGATCTGTCCGGGTACGACTAGGTTACAAAGGGTCCTAGTTCTAGACTTTCCTTGTATTCTCCGTCTCTTCGTCGTGTTCTTCAAGGAATCTTCTTCGGCACCGACGTAGTAGTCCACCTTGCCATCGAGAGTCTTCATGAGCCTCTAGTTGGGCCGCATAGGATAGGGCAATAACAGTTACCCGAAGGGTAATGCCCACGTCAACCATCGAAACACTAAAACATAATAAAAATGCCTCCGACGAAGATTGGGGGTACCGCTGAAGAAGTCACCCCCGGTTGCACCTCCGACCTCTCAACATCTTTTCCATTGCCGTCATGATGGAAATGAGTAGTTCACTTCGAACTACGGGCTTTTGCAGTATCTTTATCTCTCTCTCTCCCTCTCTCTCTCTCTCTCTCTCCCTCTCTCTCTGTGTTTTATAAAGTTTAGAGCCATACGAGCTGCCTTGCATGATTACGGTCATATTATGGTTGATCTTTCCATATGGGATGCAATTTCATTATGTGCTTGATATATTTGTAGACGCATAATTACCCTGTTCTTGTATGCATGCTCTGGTAAAACTAGTATTCTAGGGTGCAAGAGGGGGAATGTATGTGTTCTATAGAGTATACTTGTAGTAAGAACTGGACAGTGACATAAATTTTGGAGATATTATGGTTTTTACCTTTGTATATCTACCTACTATGGACAATTGGATTTGATGTACGTGCTATATATATTTCTAGTGACAACAAAGGCTGTCTCGTTTTTTTCAAGCTAGTGCATGAGATCATCCAACTTCATGTCACTACTTAAGGTGATACTTTGTATCATCACATAATAGTGTAGCCACTTAATTTTAAGCATGCGGCCAACCCACCTGTTTGGAGGAGTATTAGAATATCTCTCTACATTAGGACATGATGATCATATGAATTTCAATCAACACTACAAAACAACCATTTGCATAACATTTATCATGTCTACAAGTGCCTGAATTTTGCCACCATGTTTATGAGAGACATGCCAAGTGAATGAATGAAACCCGATCCACTTTTTAGCATAAGACCGTACTTCTACATTCACTACAGGAATGGTGACAGATGCCGACGGCCAGAGTGTACGCCGACGGCTTTTTATCGGGGCCGTCGGCGTACGGCCTCGCCGGGGCAGCTCACGAACCCGACCGTCGGCGTACAAACACCGTCGGCGTAGAGGAGGCTACGCCGAGGGCAGCCGTCGGCGTCACCTTGGCCCTCGGCGTAGCGCCGGCATCGCCTCTGGCCCAGCCCGCGCCGCCGACGCCCGCTCACGGCGTCAGTCAGACGCCGACGGCCACCCTCGGCATAGGGCATGGACACCCTATGCCGACGGCCACCCTCGGCATATAGTATTTTTTTATTTTTTTTATTTTTTCCCTCTCTCATATTACTTTATAATATGTTTCTATTATTTATTTACTAGTATGAATTATGTAAAAAATGGTTCTATTTTTTAAGAATTCGTAGATGGCATATGTAGGTCCCATGCATAGGTGACGCTCTTCGCAGACGGGTCAACCGGAGCCACTAGGCCCAACATTTGCTATCGATGTACATATGGGTAGATCCGCGGGGTCCCCGCCCTACGGTTTCCCGAACCCTAACCCTAATCGTAACCCTAACTCTAACCCTAACCGTAACCCTAACTCTAGCCCTAACCCTAACCCTAGGGTTTCCACATACATTGCTAACTCTAACCCTAACCCTAACTGTAGCCCTAACCCTAACCCTAGGGTTTCCACATACATTGCTAACTCTAACACTAACCCTAACCCTAACTCTAACCCTAGGGTTTCCACATACATTGCTAACCCTAACTATAACCCTAACAGATCACTTGGTAAAACCCTAACCCTAGGGGTCCCGCCCTAGGGTTTCCCAAGAAACAGATCACCGGAGCGTCAGAATTGTTGGAAAACTTGCTTCTGCCCCTAACATACATGTACAAGTGTGATGTAAGGTTTGGCTAACCTTGGATGTACCCGGCGTTGACGATTTCCGCATAATGGGCTACCAGTTGGTAAAATCCAGGATCTGTATGTGGAAACCCCCGCCATGGCTCGAACGGAGCCTATTTTATGGTAAAGTATGCCCAACCTATGGTTTCCATGTACATATGTCCTAAACAAAGCAAAATAAATAAAAAAGTCCACTGGTAAACCCTCGCACGGAGAAAGCTATAGGGGTAGATGTGTGGGTTCCCCGCCCTAGGGTTTTCCAAGTTACAGACCACCGGAGCGTCGGAATCGCTGGAAAACTTGTGTGTGCCCACATGGCATGCACAAAAGTGATTTGAGATGGTTTTATATCCAAGGATACCCCCAAGGTGTGTCCGGCTTCTCGGACAGGGGGTTCCTACACTTAGGCAGATTCTGCATGTATAGGGGGAACTCCCTCGGAGTTGAACCGGAGAGAAACTTGAGATCATATGTGATGATCCTTGTTTCCAAATGTACCTATGACCTAACCAAGCTCAAATGGAGGCATATGCCCACCGGGGACCCCCGATGGGATGCGATCAAAGGGGTAGACCGCGCGGTCAACAGAACTAGGGTTTCGTCGGAAATCGAGCATCGGATCTAGGGAATGGTCCCAAAACTTGTGTGTGTCCACATGGAATGCACAAAAGTGATTTGAGATGGTTCTATATCCAAGGCTACCCCCCAGTGTGTCCGGCTTCTCGGACGGGGGTTCCTACACTTAGGCGGATTCCGCATGTATAGGGGGGAACTCCCTCGGAGTTGAACCGGAGAGAAACTTGAGATCATATGGGATGATCCTTGTTTCCAAATTTACCTATGACCTAACCAAGCTCAAATTGAGGCATATGCCCACCGGGGGACCCCCGATGGGATGCAGTCAAAGGGGTAGACCGCGCGGTCATCGTAACTAGGGTTTCGTCTGAAATCGAGCATCGATGTAGGGAATGGCCCCAAAACTTGTGTGTGTCCACATGGAATGCACAAAAGTGAATTGAGATGGTTCTATATTCAAGGCTACCCCCAGGTGTGTCCGGCTTCTCGGACAGGGGTTACTACACTTAGGCAGTATCTCGCATGTATAGGGGGAACTCCCTCGGAGTTGAACCGGAGAGAAACTTGGGATCATATGTGATGATCCTTGTTTCCACATGTACCTATGACCTAACCAAGCTCAAATGGAGGCATATGCCCACCGGGGACCCCGATGGGATGCGATCAAAGGGGTAGACCGCGCGGTCAACGTAACTAGGGTTTCATCTGAAATCGAGCATCCGATCAAGGGAATGGCCCCAAAACTTGTGTGTGTCCACATGGAATGCACAAAAGTGATTTGAGATGGTTTTATATCCAAGGCTACCCCCAAGGTGTGTCCGGCTTCTCGGACAGGGGGTTCCTACACTTAGGCAGATTATGCATGTATAGGGGAACTCCTCGGAGGTGAACCGGAGAGAAACTTGAGATCATATGTGATGATCCTTGTTTCCACATGTACCTATGACCTAACCAAGCTCAAATGGAGGCATATGCCCACCGGGGACCCCGATGGGATGCGATCAAAGGGGTAGACCGCGCGGTCAACAGTAACTAGGGTTTCATCGGAAATCGAGCATCCGATCAAGGGAATGGCCCCAAAACTTGTGTGTGTCCACATGGAATGCACAAAAGTGATTTGAGATGGTTTTATATCCAAGGCTACCCCCTGGTGTGTCCGGCTTCTCGGACAGGGGGTTACTACACTTAGGCGGATTCTCGCATGTACAGGGGAACTCCTCGGAGTTGAACCGGAGAGAAACTTGGGATCATATGTGATGATCCTTGTTTACACATGTACCTATGACCTAACCAAGCTCAAATGGAGGCATATGCCCACCGGGGACCCCGATGGGATGCAATCAAAGGGGTAGACCGCGCGGTCAACGAACTAGGGTTTCATCGGAAATCGAGCATCCGATCAAGGGAATGGCCCCAAAACTTGTGTGTGTCCACATGGAATGCACAAAAGTGATTTGAGATGGTTCTATATCCAAGGCTACCCCCCGGTGTGTCCGGCTTCTCGGACAGGGGGTTACTACACTTAGGCGGATTCTCGCATGTACGTGGGGAACTCCCTCGGAGTTGAACCGGAGAGAAACTTGGGATCATATGTGATGATCCTTGTTTACACATGTACCTATGACCTAACCAAGCTCAAATGGAGGCATATGCCCACCGGGGACCCCGATGGGATGCAGTCAAAGGGGTAGACCGCGCGGTCAACAGAACTAGGGTTTCATCGGAAATCGAGCATCCGATCAAGGGAATGGCCCCAAAACTTGTGTGTGTCCACATGGAATGCACAAAAGTGATTTGAGATGGTTTTATATCCAAGGCTACCCCCAGGTGTGTCCGGCTTCTCGGACGGGGGTTACTACACTTAGGCAGATTCTGCATGTACAGGGGGGAACTCCCCCGGAGTTGAACCGGAGAGAAACTTGGGATCATATGTGATGATCCTTGTTTCCACATGTACCTATGACCTAACCAAGCTCAAATGGAGTCATATGCCCACCGGGGGACCCCCGATGGGATGCAGTCAAAGGGGTAGACCGCGCGGTCAACAGAACTAGGGTTTCATCGGAAATCGAGCATCCGATCAAGGGAATGGCCCCAAAACTTGTGTGTGTCCACATGGAATGCACAAAAGTGATTTGAGATGGTTTTATATCCAAGGCTACCCCCTGGTGTGTCCGGCTTCTCGGACAGGGGGTTACTACACTTAGGCGGATTCCGCATGTACAGGGGGAACTCCCCGGAGTTGAACCGGAGAGAAACTTGGGATCATATGTGATGATCCTTGTTTCCACATGTACCTATGACCTAACCAAGCTCAAATGGAGGCATATGCCCACCGGGGACCCCGATGGGATGCGATCAAAGGGTAGACCGCGCGGTCAACGTAACTAGGGTTTCATCGGAAATCGAGCATCCGATCAAGGGAATGGCCCCAAAACTTGTGTGTGTCCACATGGAATGCACAAAAGTGATTTGAGATGGTTCTATATCCAAGGCTACCCCCAGGTGTGTCCGGCTTCTCGGACAGGGGGTTACTACACTTAGGCGGATTCCGCATGTACAGGGGGAACTCCTCGGAGTTGAACCGGAGAGAAACTTGGGATCATATGTGATGATCCTTGTTTCCACATGTACCTATGACCTAACCAAGCTCAAATGGAGGCATATGCCCACCGGGGGACCCCCGATGGGATGCAGTCAAAGGGGTAGACCGCGCGGTCAACAGAACTAGGGTTTCATCGGAAATCGAGCATCCGATCAAGGGAATGGCCCCAAAACTTGTGTGTGTCCACATGGAATGCACAAAAGTGATTTGAGATGGTTTTATATCCAAGGCTACCCCCAAGGTGTGTCCGGCTTCTCGGACAGGGGGTTCCTACACTTAGGCAGATTATGCATGTATAGGGGGGAACTCCCTCGGAGGTGAACCGGAGAGAAACTTGAGATCATATGTGATGATCCTTGTTTCCACATGTACCTATGACCTAACCAAGCTCAAATGGAGGCATATGCCCACCGGGGGACCCCGATGGGATGCAGTCAAAGGGGTAGACCGCGCGGTCAACAGAACTAGGGTTTCGTCGGAAATCGAGCATCCGATCTAGGGAATGGCCCCAAAACTTGTGTGTGTCCACATGGAATGCACAAAAGTGATTTGAGATGGTTCTATATCCAAGGCTACCCCCCCAGGTGTGTCCGGCTTCTCGGACAGGGGGTTCCTACACTTAGGCAGATTCTGCATGTATAGGGGGGAACTCCCTCGGAGGTGAACCGGAGAGAAACTTGAGATCATATGTGATGATCCTTGTTTCCACATGTACCTATGACCTAACCAAGCTCAAATGGAGGCATATGCCCACCGGGGACCCCGATGGGATGCGATCAAAGGGGTAGACCGCGCGGTCAACGTAACTAGGGTTTCATCGGAAATCGAGCATCGGATCTAGGGAATGGCCCCAAAACTTGTGTGTGTCCACATGGAATGCACAAAAGTGATTTGAGATGGTTCTATATCCAAGGCTACCCCCCGGTGTGTCCGGCTTCTCGGACAGGGGGTTCCTACACTTAGGCGGCATTATGCATGTATAGGGGGAACTCCCTCGGAGGTGAACCGGAGAGAAACTTGAGATCATATGTGATGATCCTTGTTTCCACATGTACCTATGACCTAACCAAGCTCAAATGGAGGCATATGCCCACCGGGGACCCCGATGGGATGCGATCAAAGGGGTAGACCGCGCGGTCAACGGAACTAGGGTTTCGTCGGAAATCGAGCATCCGATCTAGGGAATGGCCCCAAAACTTGTGTGTGTCCACATGGAATGCACAAAAGTGATTTGAGATGGTTCTATATCCAAGGCTACCCCCTGTGTGTGTCCGGCTTCTCGGACAGGGGGTTCCTACACTTAGGCGGATCTCGGATGTATAGGGGGAACTCCCTCGGAGGTGAACCGGAGAGAAACTTGAGATCATATGTGATGATCCTTGTTTCCAAATGTACCTATGACCTAACCAAGCTCAAATGGAGGCATATGCCCACCGGGGACCCCCGATGGGATGCGATCAAAGGGGTAGATGCTGGGGCTACCAGATTAGGGTTTCTTCTACCGGTGGGAATATTGATGTAAGATAGGGTAACTATTGATACTACATGTTCCGATGACCTAACACAACACAAAGGAAGAGAAAAGTCCATGGGTCAGCTGTCATCGGAGGTCGGTCAAAGGGGTAGATCTGCGGGGCTACCGGATTAGGGTTTCGTCTACGGGAGAAAATATTAAGTTAAGATGGTAAATTTTTTTATGCGCATAGCTTGGGAATGTAGAAGATTAAAAAAAATAATATGGACCTATATTAAAACAAATTTAAATTTATATGAAAATTTAAATAAAAAATAAATCAAAAAAGAAAAAAAGGGGTCTATGCCGAGGGCTGCCGTCGGCATAGCCTGGCCCTCGGCATAGGGGTTAGGGTTTGGGGTGCGGACAAGGTCGGGTCGAGCCGGACCACGCGCCCAAGCCGCACCCCTTTTTTCCCCATCTCCTCCCCCCACGCGCCCGAGCTTCCCCCGCGCCGCCGCCTGCTAGCTTCCCCCGTCGCCCCCTACTCGCGCCGCCCCCTGCTCGCGCCGCCGCCTGCTCGCGCCGCCGCCCGCCCCTGCTCGTGCCGCCGCCCGCCCCTGCTAGCTTCCCCCGCCGCCCCGTGCTACCTCCCTGCTCGCGCCACCGCCGCCCCTGCCTCCCCTAGCTTCGCCGGCCGCCCCTGCTAGCTTCGCCGGCCGCCCCTGGTACCTCCTTGCTCGCGCCGCCGCCGCCCCCTGCCTCCCTGTCGCTGCGACCCCACCTCTGCCTCGACCCCGCCGGCCCCTGCGCCCCATCTCTGTAAGTTTTTTTTTGTAACTTTTGTGAAATAGCAAATGTGAAATGTGGAAATAGAAAATGTGAAATAGCAAATGTGGAATAGCAAATGTGAAATAGCAAATGTGAAATGTGAAATAGAAAATGTGAAATAGAAGTACAAATAGAAAATGTGAAAATGTGAAATAGAAAAAGGGAAATAGAAATACAAATAGAAAATGTGAAATGTGAAATAATTTGTTTTTTATTGAATGGAAATAGGTGCCGTCGTGACCGCCGACCTCGTGACCGCCCCGTCGTGACCGCTCCGTCGTGACCGCCCCGTCGTGTATGTGATTCTCTCCGTCCGCCGAGGGTGAGCTAAAACATCGCCTCCCCTTCTCCGCATTTTCTTATGTCACTAGATTCATTTTCCAAGTCCAGTTGCGTAACCTAGGTGTCACTTCCCGTCCGCGAGCGTTACGCGGATAAATATGCATTAGTGGTCCGCATATTTTGAACCGTAACGCTTGCGGCATTTACGGGACAGTCGGCGGATGCGTAGTTGTCTACGTTTTCCATGTTCTACTCCGGTCCGAGTCAGGATTTCGGCGGCGCCTCCCCGTTGTTCTCCGGATGCACATCCTCTCGGCTTTTTGCCGAGACGTGTATCGGGAGAGCAGCGGGGAGGTGCCGCCGAAATTCTCGACTTGGACCGGGGTAGAGCATGGAGAACGTAGCCAACTACGGATCCGGCGGCTGCTAGGAGCCCACCTAGTAGAGATGTAGGTTGATGCATGCGGTTCGCCCGGTAAAATAAATAAAAATATGATGCATTTAATTTCCTATTTGATATAAATGCTATGTCTGTGGTTTGGCTCCCAATAAAGCGAGAGGATGGCTGATAATGGATGGATGTACAATGAGCGTGTTAGTGCGACCGAGAAAACAGATGAGTGGACAAGGAAGACCCATTTTCTAGTGAATGAGTTAGCGCGTGGTACAAAGGGGCTGGTTCGGGCACTTTGCCCCCGTGTTCGCCGCGTGAAGCGTCAACGTCGTGGGAAGGATGAAATGTATAGACACCTTCCGCAATATGGGTATATGCATGGGTACGTCACGGAAATCGACTTTGATGAGCGCGAACGTGACGAGGTGAGGTGATGCGGCAGCGGCTCAATGGCAATGCGTACGATGGAGTTAGAGACTTTCTAGATGATCTCGTTCATGCCGATGTCCCGGATTCGCCGCGCGAACCGGAGGCGCCGCCGGAACCGGAGGCGCCGCCGAACCGGAGGAACCGGAGCCAACCGCGAAGGCCTTCTATGATATGATTGCCGCGGCTAAGAGGCCTCTCGTACGAGGGCGCCGCGATTTCTCAGCTCGATGCCATCTCCCAATGTCTAGCCGACAAGACCCGGTACAACACCACCCGTGAGGGCTTTGAAGCAAGTCCGAAAACAACCGGTAACATGTTGCCCAAAGATCATTGTCCGCCTCAAAGCCCGCACGCGACGAGGAGAATTATGAAGGACCTCAACATGGATTATCAAAGGATAGACCGTTGTCCGAAAGGCTGCGTTCTATTTTGGAGACAAGTATGCGGAGGACAAGTACTCGTCCCATCTCGTAAGCGAGCCTAGGTATGAAGAGGTAACGGGAAAGGATGGTCGGTGAGGCAGTCAAGCACCGCAAAGTCGATTCTTCGATATCTCCCATTCATAAAAAGAATCCAGCGGCTTTACATGCACGAGGAGACAGCCAAACAGATGACGTGGCACAAGTATGGGAAGAGATTCGTGGACGAAAACAACAAGTTGAAGATGGGACATCCATCCGATGGTACGGCATGGAAGAACTTCGATACAAAACACCGCCTTAAGGCAGCCGAGGCTCGGAATGTCAGAATTGCGATAGCAACAGATGGCTTCAATCCATATGGTATGTCCACCGCCAATTACGCTTGCTGGCCCGTGTTTGTTATTCCGCTCAATCTCCCTCCCGGAGTCCTAATGACGAGGAAGACCATGTTTCGTCGCTGATCATTCCAGGCCCTCATTACCCGGGGAAGAATTTGAGCGTCTACATGCAGCCGATTGTGGAAGATTTGAACCCCTCTTGGCACCACGGGACATTGACGTACGACCGAGCATCGAAGACAAACTTCGCATGAGAGTTTGGTTGCAGTATACCATGCATGACATGCCCGGGTACGCCCTAACATGTGGATGGTGTACAGCTGGTAAGTGGCCATGCCCGGTGTGCAGCATCGGCTTGAGTTCCTTTGGCTACGTAAGGGTCGCAAGTATGTTGCGTTTGACACGAATCGACAGCTCCTCAAAAGGAGGCATCCGTTTAGAGAAGACAAAAAGAACTTCAAGAAGGGCAAAGTTGTGCATGAAAAAAAGATGTGCCGAAGTTTGATGGTACACTTGTTGAAGCCGAGCTACGTGCTCTCGTGCCGGCAGCGACGCCAACCGGCCATCAATTTGAGGGATATGGTGTAACGCACAACCGGACTCACGAGGCGGCTTTAACGAAGCTCGAGTATTACATGGACCTCGAACTTCCCCATAACATCGATGTGATGCACACCGTAAAGAATGTCGCGGAGTCCGTCTTTCACACATGCCCGAACATTCCCGGAAGTCAAAGGATAATGTCAAGGCTAGAGTCGATATTGAGATCCTCTCGTGATAGGGAAAAATTACACATGAAGCGTCCTATTGGCCGTCAAAAGAATTGGTTCAAGCCGCATGCCAACTTCTGCCTTGATTCCATCCAAAAGAAGGAGGCATTCGCGTGGCTCAAATACGTCGTGATGTTCCCGGATGGTTATTGCTCGAATATGAGTAAGGGAGTTAATCTTTCGACGGGAAAAGTCACCGGGCTCAAGAGTCACGACTATCATATATGGATTCAGCGGCTCATGCCGGTGATGCTTCGAGGGTATATCCCCGAGAAAGTCCGGCGAGTGCTTGCGCAGCTTGAGCCATTTCTTCCGCACGCTCCGTGCTAAGCGGATATGTCCCGAGGTTATTGCAAAGCTACAACATACAAGTGCCGGAGTTGCTATGCAATTTGGAGATGATATTTCCGCCAGGCTTCTTTACTCCGATGGCACATCTCATTGTGCACCTCGCCAACGAGGCACTCTTGGGTGGTCCGGTGCGGTTTCGTTGGCGGTTCCGTATTGAGAGAGAGTTTAAGTATATTCGAAAGATAACTGGAAACAAGGCCAAGATTGAAGCCTGCATAGCTGAGGCAATATGCCTTCGGGAGATGGCAGATGCCGCGACAACGTACTATCCCGATGATGTTCCCACTCAGCATAACCCGGTCACTCGTTACAATGTCGACGTGCCCGAGAATGACCCCAAGCTAAAACTATTCCAATTCCCCGATGGCAAGGCTGGTAAAGGAACAAAATATAAATTGGAGAACGAAGAGAAGGATTGTATAATGCTATATGTGCTTATGAACATGGAGGAAGTGATCCCATTCGTAAGGTAAAATGGTGAACAAATTACTTTGCAGCTAGTAACCTCGTCTCGGTCTAATGCTTATTTTCTCCTTTCAGCGAATTCACTGGATGAAATGTGGCCGTATGATGAATTGCCCGAAACCTCGGAGATGGACACTCTACCGAAAGACGGTGCTCCCGGAATTAATAAAAACTTTGTGACATGGTTCATGGAAAAAGTAATTTCTAACCTTTCCTCTTACATTGCAACACGTGACTTGTCCCTCTTATTACACGTAACTAATGCACACAACAAATTTGAAATGTTCTTGTAGGGCCGTGAGAGAAACGTTGATATGATAGATGAGTTGAAATGTGTTTCCCAAGGTTGTAGCCGTGAGGTGACCAAGTATGAGAAGTATGATGTGAATGGGTTTCGCTTCCACACGTAGACGCACTGAAGGGCCGGCGAATCCCAAAACGATAAATACCGGGGTCTTCACCAAAGGAGCCAACAACTTTGATTACTACGGAAGGTTACAAAGTGTATACGAGTTGACATTCAATCGTACGAACGTGCAACTCAATATCGTCGTGTTCAAGTGTCATTGGTTCGACCCAATAGGTGGACGAGAGAAGTGATAAGTCCATTGGGTTAGTTGAAGTTAAGCCTTCAACCACCTATAGCGGAGCCGATGTCTTTATTGTGGCTCACCAAGCCAAGCAAGTTTATTATTTGCCCTACCCATGCCGAAAGCGGAACTCAAGGGTTGGGAAGTCGTCTTCCGTGTATCGCCACATGGTAACCTACCGATTCCCTCTGAGGATGATTACAACAACATTGACCCCGTGACATACGAGGGGATTTTCTATCAAGAGGAACAGGACTTCGGGGAATATATTTTAGAACCGTTTGTTCAAGAGGACCTCGGGAACGATGCGAAACTCGTGGTGAGTCGGTGGTGGATCTAAAGGACATATCTATGCTCGAGAAGTTACTTGAGGCGAATGACAATTATGATGAGCCTCCACCCGTCGACCCTTCAACTTTGTACTCACAAGATAGTGATAGTGATAGTGGGCCGAGAAAGAGAAAGAGAAAGAGAAAGAGATGGAGTATGAGAGTGAGCATGAGAGCGATGATGGTCGGTGAGGGTCTTTTATTCTTAGTATTTATTATGTCAACATGCTTCTTAATTGCATTGTGCCTTTTATTCTTAGTATCTTCATTTTATTATGTCAACATGCTTCTTAATTGCATTGTGCCTTTTATTCTTAGTATCTTCATATAATATGTCTTTGTGCTTAAGCTGTTTTATTCTTCTCAATGCGGTGTGACTGGACAATATGAGCAACGGCAAGGCGGACTCCGAGAGCTTGCTTAAGACGGCCGGCGCAGTGAAGAGGAATATTCCTAGACCCACTAGACGGAGTGATCGAGCCCCGGTGCAAAATCCGCGTTACGCCGATGGTACCGATGGAGGACGAGGTCGAGGAGGACGAGGTGGAGGTCGAGGACGAGGACGAGGAGGACGAGGTGGAGGACGAGGTGGCGGCGGGGTACACATGGACTTTGACGAGCCACCCTCCGCTTCGGCGACGTGGCTCCTGAGTTGTACCTAGAGGGTCCGTCTAGTGGGGAGGTGGAGATGGAGACGGAGTCTACACACGAGTCGGACTCTAGGGCTGAGTTGGAGGTGATGGAGGATGGGGGTGCGCCGAAGCCCTTGAAGCTTCGTGGAGAAGCTAGAGTCCCCGATGCGAGGAAGGAGCCGAAGACCCATGATGACAAGGCCCTTATCATTCCTTCGAGCGATGAGTAAGTGTACTACTTCAGAAATTTCGAACATGTATTTTCATCTTGGGCATAATAAACAATTTGGCATGTGTACTAATGTGTGATTTATTTGCAAGCAATCTGGACATGGGATGCCAAGCCCCCCCGCATGCCTAACGACTTGCTTGGGGCTCGATTAAGAAGTTCCGGCCCGGCGGATACACTCCCCTTAGCACGGTCCCCGGTGGCCCGACGAAGCTAGCCACTACTTGGGCGGACTATGAGGATGCCCCTCGCCGTAGGCTTCGCGACACTCGCGAGGCTGTGACCACCAAGTTCTGGGTAAGGCATATATTTCTCGAGCACCGTTCATAGTTGATGACCCTAATGTGCTAACTCATGACTTTCACAACTGATTTATGCATGATTGAAGTGCTTCTATCGTGTGGACCCGGAGCATGACACGCAGGCGCGTCTCACTTTGCGTGGCGCTTGCGAGAGGTTGACACCGCAGACAGTGGTACAACCAAAAGTTCACCAGCGCTAGTGCCTTCTGGGCTAACAAGGGTAAGAGGGTCAAGAAGGAGTACTATGTTGGTAACGAGCCTACGGACGAATGGGCAATGACCATTGAGGAGTACATGTCGGTGAGTAAAATGTCAATGAGATTCTACATTGCTCGCTAAGTTTTCATTGAATTATCTTGAGCTGAGTATTGCGTTTTCAGGTTTGTCCCGAGTGGGCCGAGCAGCATAGGGAGGCATGGGAGGAGCTGATTAGGGCGAGGTGGCTCGGGCAGGACGAGGAGTTTGCAGCCGTGTCGAGGCGTAACATGGAGAACCGAGGCACCGGTGGCACACACCTGCGCGGGAAACCGCGACTACACCCGCTTCAAGGGGAAAAAGGTATGTATATACATGGAACGACCTTCTTTCATTTCCCGTCATGTCTCATTTGTGGTACGCTTAACTTTTCTTTTCGCGATGCAGGTGGCCGAGGCACCACCGGGGTGGTGCTTCATGATGCCCGGATATATGACATGATGCGGACGAAGCGAAGCCCAATCCCGCATTGCCTCGGCCACGGTACTACGGCAATGCCAAGGCCGCCAAGGAGGACTACTCGCGACATGGTCAAGTCTCGTCACCCCAAGGTGGATGACCCCTTGAGCATTCCGGTCGACGAGGAGTCGTTGGTCCTGTCGGGGCACGGGCGTCCGCATGGCCGTTTCCCTTGGCTGAATAAGGCGGTCAAGCCTACCCACTCCACGAGCTACACGCGCCTCAAGCATACCCTCACCGCCGACAGCCCCCGGCCTCGTCCACGGCCTGCTCGTCCACCCGCCTACGATGTAAGTTTTCCTCATTTTCATCCTCTTTCCGGTTTTCCTTCCTACATGGCTAAGTGTTTACGAGATTCATTGTTTCTGAAATTGTAGCCTCGAGTTCGAGGCGGCCTTCGAAGCCTGTAATGAAGCTTATCAGCGAGGCCGCTGCGCGGTGGAATAGGCAGAATACGGCCTACATGGCGTATATAGGAGTAAGTCTGAATCTTTCTTCTCGCGCAAGTAGATGACAAGTCTCGGTTTGATGCTTTATTTCTGCAAAGCCTAACTTGTAACCTATCTTGCAGGAAATGATGATCTCTATGTCTATCGGTACACCGCCACCGGCTCGAGTTACCGTGGCGGGGGACATGCCTATCATGCCATCGAGGGCAGCTTTCGCTGCGACTTACTACGGATCCACACCGGAGGTAAGTTCTTTGCCAAACCGGTAGTTACCACTTTTCTTTGCCTCGCAAGTTGCTAACATGTAGGGAACATGTAGGGAACGGGATGGTCCGGGAACTGGGCATCGCCGGGTGGGCGCGAGGTCACACCGGTTCATGAAGGTGGTCGGTCTCCTGGGCGTTCTGCTGGTGCCTCTCCGTCGACTACTCCCGGGACTACTCCCGGTGCCTCTCCGTCGACTTCTCCTAGGCATACCACCGGTCCTTCTCCGGAGTGGTTCTTCTGGAGCTTCTACCGGAGCGCAACCCCGGGCTGCTCGTTTCGCCAACGATGTGGGCGGACACACCCCGCCCGGGTCCTTCCTCCGCTAGTCGGCTTAGAACTAGGGTTGCTTGCTACTACTATGTATGCTACTATGACATGGCACTCTCCGCTCTCCGCTTGTATGCTACTATGTGCACCATGTATGCTACTATGTGAATTATATGCTATTTTGGTGAATTATGGCGAATTTGGTCGATTTTGGATGAATTGGACCTGCTGAATTGAATTTGAATTGCAACGAGAACGAAACAGAGAACGAAACAGAAGCTGGAAAATAAAAAAAAATATTGCAAGGCCTACGCCGACGGCATTGCCGTCGGCATAGACACTAACATGGACCATATGGTCAGGTCTATGCCGACGGCAATACCGTCGGCGTAGACTATGCGTCTGGACGGCCGCCACGTGGCCATGCCATGCACGTCTCTATGCCGAGGGGGTTGCCCTCGGCGTAGACGCCCACCTGGCAGCACCAGCTCGCGCCACGTCGCCCGTTCGTCGCCGGGCCGCTGCCTCTATGCCGAGGGGGTTGCCGTCGGCTTCTGCCGACGCGCCGTTAACGGTGACGACGCGCCGCCAGGACAGGCCGAGGGCAGAGACGCCGAGGGGCTCACCTGGCCGCGTCGGCGTAGGTGACGTACGCCGAGGGCCGGACGTACGCCGACGGCGAGCCTACCTATGCCGAGGGACCTGGACGCCGAGGCCATACGCCGAGGGCTGCCGTCGGCGTAGCCTACGCCGAGGGCCAGGCGTGGCTACGCCGAGGGCAGCCGGCCGTCGGCGTCTCGGGCGATTCCTGTAGTGATTGTTGCATAACCTTTTACATTTTATGTTAATAAATATTCAAAAATTAGGGAAACACATACTACATATTTTTGTTAAATTGTTTACATTGGTTTACACTATTATCATCTTAGTTTAGCACAACGTGCTACCTGACAACCACCACGGTTGATTTGGGGACACAAGTCATCTCTTTCTTGTTTTGTAAGTATTACTTGAAAAGGAATGAGAAGACATCATGACATCCTTGTGATTGATAATCAATGTTTTGTGAGTTTTTGTGGGGAATTAGTCACTTGCTAAAACCCGCTATGCTTGGAGTCCCAATGAGTTGATGGACATGCAGTTTGTTAGACATTCGGAATCCGACTTAGAGTGAAATTCGGAGTTTCTATAAATATGTCTCTAGAGGTCTGTTTAAAAAAATTACATGCATGGTACGACCCAAAGATAATGTCAAACGAAAAAAGTTACAATGTGAAAGTTGCAAAAAAATATGTCGATGATGTTTTCATATATGGAAAATGAAAATCCGAGTTGATATGCCACCAGAACCACCTCGTCACCGAAGGTCTAAAACTGCACCACGGGAGCTCGAAAGTGGATGACGGGATTGACTATAATTCTTGACATATTTGATGGATTCAATTATAGGCGCCGATTCTCTGAATTTACAGAGTGAAAACTCTAGGTTCTAGAGGTGCCCAAGAGCTCTTGGATAAAGGGGGCATGATCATGTGGCCAAGAGATGCATTGCTACAGTGTATATAAGAGGGGAAACCCTAATTTTGGAAGTTGATATCTACAGGAGGGCTCATCTAAAACACCAAGGAGGTCCAAGAAACAAGGGGCAAAGGGGCGGTGCTCCTCTAGGGTTGGCCGCCACCAGAGCTCCTTGCACAACCGCTGGCGTAGCCACTCTGCACCGCCGCCACTCCTCCTTGTTGTGGCCGCCTCTCCTTCTTTGGGAGGCACTTCTTCATCACCATCTACAACACCTCCCATCGTCTCCACACTATAATATCTTGGCAAATATGATGTGTGACGCAATATATTAGTTCTCCATAATTTATTATGTTTCTATGTCTAATTTTGGTTGTAACTTCTTCATGGCCATAGTTAAATAGTTCTCTTTGTTGGTTGCATACATGTTTGTTATATTGTTATGCAGTGGTGTATGGGTGCAAACATATATTGGCGAGGGAATGCATATGCTCATCACTATTGCATGTAACTTGGAGGTGGGCCCGCATGAATGCAAAATATATGTCTAAGTTTTTAGCTTGCATGTCTATTAGGCGATAAACTAACGGGGAACTTTAAAGTTAAATCTATGGTTTATTTTGTGTCTTAATATTCCCTTGTGTGACCACGAAAGTGATCTTCAGATCAATCGCTAGTGGCCTAATTGCGCGTGTACACATATGCTCCTATTTATATATGGCTGCTCTGTAGAGGAACCATAGACTGTATAATTATATCAGAAGCTAATGCAATATTTAATCATATCCTTAATTAATTTCTTGCTCGCACATGAAAATGGCATGGGGGTTTAAGTATAAAGTTCGTCATTTTTAATACCTTGTTTACCCATAGGTAGATAACATGGATGTGAATGCACACAACATATATAACTCATACAACATTTTGTGCTTAATTTGAATACGAATGAAATGTCTATCTTCATAGAATGTTTACTCCCTTGTGTTACACTTGCTCACACCTTTTCTCCACTTTTAGATTCAAGATTTCTAGTTTAAGTAGTCTAATTAAGTTTTATAGTTTATAGTTGTCAGCGTTAAAAAATTAGAACCTTGCATCTTTATTTATTACATTGCATAAAATGTCCCATAAGATTGATGTAGGGTCTTATAGATTAGATAGTTTACCATCAGCTTCTCATGGGCACTTTGGAACAATGGGTTCCTACACTTAGGGAATATCAACAACATAGTTTTGGCATCTTTATCAGTCACTTATTTTATTGCCTTTCTTAACCCCCCTCACCCCCCACCCCCCCCCCCGCCCCCCTTACCTTCTACAATCCTATGAAAGCAAAAAAGTTTGTTCGAGATGATGGTGGTCCAATATTCAGTAGCATCGACATTCAACAACCATACTTTAGAGACATTATTTGATTCAACTGAAATTAAATTTAAATTTCAAATTGAGTGATCTGAAAACAAAAGTAATACACATTCTAATCATACAATTCAAAGAAAGTGTACGCACATTTACATTTCTAACAATGACAATGATACATAATCTTTTTTCTAATAAAAGAGTTGGAGATATGTGTTGCCCATGCCGAAGAGAAACATTGTTGGAGATTTCTACCGGCAACAACCATGTTTCTCGGTATGATGTATAATAGTATTTTCGCTTTCCGTCATCTAAGTGCATGCTTAATTACGGATGACCGAACCTCCACCTCCATGCAATGTTATAAAAAACATACCATAGTTGATCTAGCCGAATCACATCTCACATTTATTTTACGGCTCTAAATAATATGATTATTTTATTTTATTTTCAATTATGCATATGTATAAATGAACCGGTTTTACTTTGTAGTTTCATGTCTTCAACGTGTGCTGGTCATAGTTGTTAGATTTGGGAAATAGCTTGGCTTAGTTGTTTAATAGGACTCTAATTAATGTTCAAACATAGATATTTCGTTTCACTCATATTCAACACAAACTCTACAGCAGATGTGCTATCCAAATGATGCTTCCAAGAGACACCTTAATTTAATTTACTATATAATAAATAGAAGATATTTCTACCGGCGTATGCATTTTGCACGGCAAGATTTATCGAGATATCAACACCAGACGGTTTACAAGAAGTAACGGCTTTCCAACTGGTGAATAAGGATGTGGGGAATCACATCACCAAACTCCCAACATATACCGAATTATGAAACAAATCAAGCACCAATTTATGTTCATGCATAAAATAGGTTTGTCATGATTATTGCTATGTTCCTCATGCCTCTCACTCTCACTATTTTTTTATAGCTATTTTGTCTTGCCAACATTGTCATATAAAGTTTAAAATCCGCTCCCAATTGTGAACACTCATCATGTTATGCTCCTTTTATAATGGTCGAATGGGTTTGTTTCAATGCATGCATCAACACATATTCTTTCAGAGTCTGTGAAATTATGATGTTGTTGCAAGAGGCAACATAAAAAATAACCACAGCATGTGTCATTAGCACATATATTTGCGTAACGAAATTCATAATTATAAGTTAGATAGGGAAATGAATGTACATCCAACTACAATATTCAATATTTGAAAGGAAGTTGGTGGTTGTGGTGGAACGTTCTTGCTTTCTCTTTGTGCCAACGTCCTCCTTGTATCTCTGATTTGTGGAAACTGGTGGCCACAAGCCATTCTGTTGCCAACTTTTTTCTCATTTGCGCTTTCTGTGCTTCAACTTCTCAGCAAAGAAATTATGAAAGAATCTTTGGTAGCAGGAGTTCAACTTCTCCTAGTTCATGTGCACTCATTTTCTATAATGAATATGTATCCCAAGGTATGTAAATGGTAGCAAACCAGATTCACATCTAAAAATATCCTTGTATTGTTGTTTATCATCATCCGCTTTCCTAAACAAAAGATTTCAATTTTATGAAATTAATCATTAGGCCGCATATCGTAAAATGGAGACTCCCTCATGAACAAGATGAGGGATTATTCCTCCAAGTTGACTATCCACCCTTGTTCTAGCAATGAGAATGGCCGACCTATATGCAACAATGTCTAAAAGGAGATAAGAGATCTTCCTGCCTTAGGCTTCATTTTGGTTTGGAACTCGTGGTCAATATCACCAGTGATCCTAACACCTACATTCACCTTGCACAAAGTCTTCAATCCATTTACACCATATTGAATCGAAGCATTTCATATGCACCGCTTGTTGCAGAAACGACCATTTAACTTTATCGCATTCATTCTCGAAATCGATTTTAAATAAAATCCCATCTATTTTCTTCGAAGTTCATGGGTGGTTTCATGAAGAACAACTACCCTTCTAGGCGTTGTCCCTGCATAAAACCAGTCTGAGTATGTCTAATCACGTTATGAGCTATCCCAGTAATGTGGTTAATTGCTACTTTGACGAAAATCTTGAAGCTTGCATTTGCAGGGTAAATAGGTCTATATTCTTGTATTTGTAGCGCATCATGTTTGTTGGGTAAAAGAGTAATGACCCTAAATTCAACTTGAACATCAATAACTCTCTTGTTTGCAACTTGATAAACAAAGCCATTACATCAACTTTAAAGATATCCCAAAAAGTGATAAAATTCTTCTGAAAACTCATTAGATCCTGGCGTCTTATTATGCTTCATTTGAGAAATCGCATCGAACACTTACTCCTCATGAAGGTCGGTGTAGAAATGCCATTCTTATCCTCAGACGTGCTTCCGTGGTCGGTCTTGATTTTTCTTTTTGACATGGGACAACTTCGATACCATTACCTTAGCTAGGTAGACTCTCTGGCCACAATTACTTTACATCATCTCGTACATAATCTGGCCACAGCAGCCATACCTCGCTCTGGTTTGAACCAGGAGCATCTAGCGAACAAATCTGCAACACTATTACAAGATCTAACCACATGGGTCACTTTGCAAGAAAAAAAATTTAGCTATAGGAAAACACGCATATCACGAAACTGTATTCCCTCGGGTGAACGATTGTAATCAGTACTTTGCAGTCTACGAGCAAGAATTATTGAATCATTCTCAACCTGGACGCTTCCCATACCCCATTCCACTGCCGTATGTAAAGCTTCTGAACATGCTATGTCTTCTGTCTGCAACGCACTAGCAACCCACTGAATTCTGCCTATTCCGGATCCCCTAACACTTCCTTGTGCATCTTTTTTTTCGAAATGGGGATGTACCCCGGCTTCTGCATCATGACGATGCACACGGCCCTTTATTAAAAAGATTCAAAGGTATAGTTTACAAATCACACATCCTTGTGCATCTCTCACAACAAAACCCCAACCTCCTTGTCTTGTCACAGCATTAAAAGCTCTCCATCCATATTAAATTTAAGAAACTCTCCATTCAGCTTCTACCACCGCTGCGCGTGAAACGGTACTACATTTCATCCACGTGTTAGATGATAGGCCCCATCCACTAGATATGGTACCACTCCTTCAATTTGGCAACCTCTTTTTACGCGCTCAATCATGAAACGTACATGTCGGTCACTATATTAAATAGCATGGGCCACAATGGATCACGTTGTATTTATCTCTTTTTTGTTTCCAAATAATTTCCAACACCGCCATTGACTTTAATGTTAATACCACCTCTAGTTACAAACTTATGGATCAGAACACACCATTCATTTTAGAAGCTTCCATTTCCACGGTTTGTTGAAGGAAAGACCATTTAAATTTGTCGTGTATTTTTAAAATTAATTTTTAAAACAATCACATATAAATTTTTGATTCATGGACCGCTTCATGCATGATTACAACACCATCTAGTATGTTTATGCCTTGTATGAATGATACTTCCATGGGATGGACAACATGGATTGGAATACTAGATGTTCCCATGGGATGGACAACATGGATTGGAATACTGGGTGTTCGGGTGGTTCTTGACAAAATCTTCACATAGGTGCAAAAGGATACGAAGCCCAAAACTTTCCCTGCCGTAGTACTACATCAACCGACATCTCCTAACCTTCCTTGCTCTTCTTATTCCTCTGCAGCCACCAACGCTAAGTAAGCAGAAGATTAGAATCTTCTTCTCATCATCAAGAGCCAATATTTCCTGTACCACTTCTTTTACATCCTCAAATATACTCATGCGTTGACCGCAAATCTTCCGTTCCAATATTCCTCCACAGCTGCTTGATTTCTTTGCATTTCAAAAATAAATGTGCACCATCCCCATTTAGCCTGTTACAACACACACATAGTGTTTCACACTCCGTTCCTCTCCTTTGGATATTAGCCATTAAAGGCAAACTATTATGAGCTAGACGGCAAACAAATTGTTTGATCTTAGGCAAACAAGGCAGATCTTAGATTTTTGTCCATTGAGTTTTTTCCTCCTCACTCCTAACCGATGTACTAACATCAGCATCTCTGATTTGCAAATATACTCTGTATGCTGACTTAGCTGTGAAAATAACTTTAGTATCAAAATGCCATTCCGGGAAATCTTCAAAATCATTATCATAGTACGTAGAATAGCACGAAGCACAATCCTGGTACTATAATGTCACAACCAGTGTATGCGTTGTGTACTTGTATCTCGTTTATGGGCCCTTGTGGGTCGTGGGCTGTGGAGGTCGCTAGTGTGTTGGGCTTGAGCGCGTTGGTCTGTACCAACTATGGTTATAAGGCAGAGAGAATGCTTGAGTGGGCAAATCCTATTCGCCGCGCACACTAATGGCATGAGCTGGGCCACGGCCCATTATTTCGTTGTTGTTTTGGTTCTTTCGGTTTTAGACATTCCAAAAGCTTTCGGGTTTTGCTGTTTTTTCTGATTCCTAGTTTTCTCTGGTTTCTGGTTTTCTTCAGTTTTCCGTTTTCTCTTTGTTCTGAACATTTTTATCATATTTTTAAATATGAGTAATTTTTTAAGCAAATTTATTTAAACAAATTTTGTTCGTGAACAAAAAATAATTTGAGAATTTTTTTTGTTTACAAATTTTGTTTCAGAAGAAAAAAATTTCAAATATTTTTCTAAGCAAATTTTTTTTGAACAAGTTTTTATTTATGAACAAAATTATTTTTTCTGTCGAAGGTTTGAGCCATTGGGCTACAACTTGTATCTTGTACATGTTGAAGCAATACGCTACTACTTTTTGAGAGCAAATAGCCTAATGAGCCGACCCATGCAGGATTTTCTTCAAACGAATGTGTACTAACGCCGCTAACGGGCGATGTGTATGCACGCCCGCTTGAGTGGGGCATCGACTAAGAACTATCCTGGAGACGGAAATTAAATCTCTAATCCCCAACTGCTTCCGCCTCCTCCCAAACCCCTTTTTTCCTCTCCCTAATCCCCAATTCGCTCGTATCCTGGAGCAGGTTCATTACATATAACTCGTTCTTTTGGGATTAAGATCATCCAGACATAGATGCATCCATTAATATACCAACCTATCATCATTATAGTGCTATCGCATGTGTCCTGGTCAACTGCAGTGACAAGAAAATTGCTCAAGCAAGCAGGAAAAGCATGACCAGCTTGTTGTTTCCTCCCGCTAGATGTGCATATGTTTGTCTCCATACTACATAGTCGTCCGATCTCCGACTTGGAGACTCCAAGTCCAAGCCAGAGTAGTACGCACTCTTTTTTTAGATAAAAGACATAGACTGCTCGACTTTAAATTAATAAAATCCTCAGGTTTAACACACAGGAGTAAGCATTACATGCTGCGGCACAACAACTTGGCCAAGGAAACGAACAAGTTCATAACAGCAACATAAGCAGCGCTAACGGCTGACACAACACGGCTACTCAAAAGTGACTCAGATGTCTTGGTCAAGCCTTCTTGGGTTGGTTGCGTCGTGTAGAAGCTTGAGCTCGGCGATTGCGTGATCTCCACTCTGTAGCTTGCGTCTGTGCCGTGTAGTTGTTCCAAGCGCGGTTGACGGTCAGATCAGAGTAGTGGCGAGGGGGCCAGGGGGCTGCCCAGAAGGTCCTCTCAATCTAGCTCCACACACCGAGTCTGAATTTTGTGATCTTGGCAAAGGCTCTCGAGATAACTGTAAGTATGGAATCTAAAGTCTAAATTTAAACGGCCAGCAGATATATCATGTGCATTGAAAACTCTAAGTACCCCAACCCATGAGACAGATCTAGCGACCAACACAACACCCACCGGAAAGATAAGAAAGTCTGGTGATCACTATGTTCCCCATGCCTCTCACGCCTACAAATTTTGGTAGCTACAATGTCTTGCTAACATCGCGTATGAATCCCAAAACTGATGCTTGTTATTGTCTAATACCCACATGATAGTTGTACAAGTTATTCCTATCTTCCTCTCCTTTATAAGGAGATGAGGTGCATGCTTGGTTTAATACGGGTAGGTCACAAGAGCTCATGTTGCGCAATAGATGATAGAGCTGCAGGAATTTAATTCGGCTCTGGGTGCATATACTCATTTCATAAAAAAAACATGTTTCTAATTGTTAAAAAATTGTAGCGAATTTTTTTGCATGTATATCTCAATAACCTATGTTCGTTCGTATGGTTTCGTGAAAAACCGATATTTTTTATGTTCAATGTAAAACAAATAAAATATGTCTCACAAAAAGTCTTACTTTTAGCACCAATTTTGTTTTTTTACACAGCCCAAACGACAAATCGATTTTTTTGTGGAAATACTTTGTACACACGTAATATGTGAAGTGGTACACGTGAATTTTTCATTCGAAATTTTTGACATTATAAAATGTATTAAAGATGCATTTTAAAATAAAGGGAACATATGCACCGAAGAACCAAAACATCACTCCCAGCTATGGAAATGTCAATAATTCTTCCAGATGAAATAATACTTAGAAATGTAAACGAACCAAAAGAAAGGAGGGCAAGCCCAGAAAACTACTCCCTCCTTTCTAAATTGGAATTCCTATTAGTTTTTAAGTAAAATTCAAACTTTAAGAAGTGCAACTATATACATAAAAATTATCAACATCTACAATTTTGAATGCTCATACTATGAAAACATATTTCATGATGATTCAAAAATATTGATGTGGGATTATAATTGTAAATATTTTTATATAATCACTGGTAGAAAAAGGGGCTTTAGTCCCGATTGGTAACGGGCTTTAGTCCCGGTTGCGCAACTGGAACTAATTATGCGAGACTAAAGTCCCCCCCCCCCCCTTTAGTCGCGGTTGCTTACGAACCGCGACTAAAGGTCCATCCACGTGGGAGGCAGGCGCTCGTCGCGACGGAGGATGGAGGACTTCCTTAATCAAAAATCCTGCCAATTCCTCTTGAATTGGTCAGAAGCGAGCTTCTTCCGCATGGCATTCCTCCACATGTTGATATCCGCAAGCCTCCGCTCAGAGGTGAATCGCCGGATGTACTCACACACATATTATCCACATAGATTGGTCCCCGGTGGCTGAATATCCATAGCTATCCTTGAAAATGTTAGCTCATCTTTGAATTCACCGGTTATTTTATGTTTGAACCGTTTCCAAACCCTACAAGAGCAAAGAAATTAAATAAACAAGGGAGTTATTAGTTACTTGATATAAGGAAACGAACGAAAGAGGCCGATATAGTGCGCAAACGATCTAAAATGGTTACTTTTGCCGCATTTCTCTTATACCGGACCAATGCTTTGAATCCATATTCAGAGAGTCCATGACGAGAACTCTGGAGTTGTCAAATTCAATTGTTAGCAGAATCCAGTGGAACCTGCGGACACGTTACATGCACAGTCATGCATAAGTCATCGATTAGACATAACATGCATGGAGTAAACAAAAGAGAATGTGCACAAGACAGAAACACTCACCCAAAATGGTAAGGAAATAAAATTTGACTTTTGAGTTCCTGCTCTGTAAGAAACCGATACAAGTGTTTCTCCATGTCTTGGGGGTATCTTTCTAACACATATCCATTAATGATATGTGGGTCAATGAATCCAACATCAAAGATTTTCTTTCTTTTGCATTCCCCAAGCTCCATTCTGCATAATAGCGTACACAAGAATATAGTTAGGACAATATAGTGCAGGCAATGATAGCGTACAGAAGAAATAAATCACTTACATAACGTAGTAACTCGGGATAGATTTGTCGAGCTCACGCAGATTGAACAGCTGGAACAATTCACTCGTATGAACTTGTACATGGTACTGTTTGAAGTGATGCTCCTCTCTAACTTCCGCATAAATATATTCTTTGCCGGCCTTATTTTGTATGAAACCCTTGTACCAGCGTAGCAGACTTCACATATGTGTTGGTAGACTCTCTTCCTACGCAGGCACGACGAGAGGCCCATTCGGCACATATGTAAATTCCACCTCACTTATTGGCGCATCCTCAAGGTCTAACAATGCACGAAGAGTCATACCGAACTCGGCCGCTCTTTCTTTGGCCGCCGTCAGCTGCTATGATAGCGGGGTCCAATAGTTCCATGTCCTTATCCATATCGGCTCTGAAGGACGACGTCGTCGTATGGGAAGGACCGGCTTCCACTATGAGCGGGGGGATCAATTTATTTCTCTGTTCCCCGAGCTGGGAAACTTGTTTCCCGTATTTTCTACTTGTTTCTTTCTTCTCCTCCAAGGCTTTCTTCTCCTTCTCTTCCAAGGCTTTCTTCTCCTCCGAGGCTTTCTTGTCCAATAATTCTATTTGCCTTCGAAATTCACGTCCATAGTCGTCTTGAAGCGAGATTTGGGACGGTGTCGTCAAAAAATCGTTAGCCCACTTCTTTTGCTTCTCAGTAAATACTGGCTTGGGCTCAGGCTTTTTTTTGGCCTTCATATCCGCCTTCCATTTCTCATGGTGAGCAGCCGCGGCCACGTTGGTTTCCTCGACACTAAGTTCCCAAGGTCTCGGGAGGAGAGGCTTCAGTGATGGCATTGGTACCTTTGTGGTCTTAGGTACATAAGGGTCCGGGTTAATAGTCCAGGAGGGGGTTGCCTTGCTGTCCGCCTGCTTCTGCTTCTTCGCCGGAGGTGGATTGGGGGGCGGCGTCGGCTGATGTGAAGGAGGTGTAGGTGAACCACCACCACTTGTTGTCCTTGGCGCCTCACAAATTCTGGCCAATCATCTTTCAGTTTCTCATATTGTCCATTAAAATCCGGAGTCTTGTTCTGGTTGACATAATCACGGGCTAAATTTTTCTTGAAGTTCTGGAAAGCTTCAGACATCTTCTGAAGAGTGAACTCTTTGACTAGCCTCCTCCTCTCACGTCCACCCAGAATCTCGTTACCAAATTCATCGCGTTTGTTGAATTCCGGAGGTAGAATGAAATGTTCCATAAGCTTTCTCCAACAATCCTTTTTCGTTCTCTTGTCGACAAAACTGAAACCAAGACGTGCCTTCTTTGGCTCATTCCATTCCTGGACGCTGATCGGGACGTTGTCTCTAACAACGACTCCACATTGGTTGATAAACTTTGTGTAGTGCTTTTGGGGCTCCAGCGGCTTGCCGTGTTCACTGACAACATCGATGGTATATGTTTCTCCTTGTCTCATCGTCTTGGTTTTGCCACGCTTTGCCGTACTCGATTTTTTCGACGATCCGGCCGAGGGCTAAAAAAAGAAAGAGAGTCGCGTTAATACATATTTATTCAAATCAGTAAGTTTGTATCACCAGAGGCTCAATGTATATATACATATTTACTCCTTCAAGGCTTCTTCTTGCATGGAATTGATCTCCATGAGCTTGGCCTTGCTCCTCTTCAAAGAGGTAATCTCTTCTTCATGATCGCAACAAGTGAACTTCTCTTTGCTCATGCGGAGGCACTCCATCAAGGACTCTTCTTGCATATCATTCAACCCCAAGAGCTTGGCCTTGGTCTTCTCTAGAGCTGCGATCTCTTTTTCATGATTGCAACACGGTACCTTCTCCTTGCTCAAGCGATAATACTCATCCAAGGCTTCTTCTTAAAAGGAATTGACCTCCAAGAGCAATGCATTATGTCTCTTCAAGGAGGCAACTTGATCTATAAGCTCGTCACAACAAGAGTTAGGCACTTCAACTTCTTTCTCCTTGTGAGCTTCCCCTTGAGGATGATCACTTGACTTAGAGAGAATTGCAAATTTACTCTCCAAGGATTTGAAGTCCTTGGTGAGGGTTGCAACTTCCTCAAGTAACATATCGTGGTCATCCTCAAGAGAAAGCTTCTCCTTCTTGAGCTCACACACCAAGGAAAGAGCATTATCTCGATCATTGGTGAGTTGGGAGATGATAGCATTGTTAGAGACTTCAAGGGTAATAACACTTGCTTCAAGATACATGCGCAAGTTTTGCTCCTGCTCATGAGCTTGAGTGGGAGAGGCAATCTCATTTTCCGCCTCCCTCTCAAGCCTCTCCTTCTCCTATATAAGGTCTTGAGCCGCACCAAGTTGAGCCATGAAGGCCTCAACATGGGTCTTGGTATCCCCTTGCATGTTAGTGAGAAAAGCATCCAAACCCACAATCTCACGCTTGATGGTAAGACTAGTGGCATCATCAATAGATACGACATTAGATGAAGATGTAGGTTTGGAAGGGGATGCTACCTCCGACAATACCTTTGCCATAAGGCAACAGGAGTTGTTGGCGACGAGGTTCTCATTGGGAGAGTCGAAGAGGGAGTTGGAGGGACTGGAGATGGCGATGGCGGCCACTCCCTCTTCTTCCTAGTTCGAGCTCTTGTCTTCACGCTCTTCACCTTCATCGGAGGAATACTCCTCATGGATAATGAAAGCTCTAGGCTTCTTGGTGAAGGAGACCTTGGCGTCACCGGGCTTGGAGGAGAACTTGGAGAATCCTTTGGAGAGGGATTTTGAACTTGTCCTTGTGGACGAGCCTTCCACCATTGTCTTCCTTCTCTCATAGATACAATCCGCGACAAAATGACTTTTGTCGCTGCAATTGTAGCATGTTCTCCCCCTTTGCCCTTCCCTTGGGCTCTTGGAGAAATTTCTTGAAGAGTCACGAGGAGAATATATTGAGCTTCCTCTTGGTCTTGAGCTTCTAGTCTTGTTCCCATCCCAAAAGCTCTTGGCGAGAGCCATGTGTTCATGATAGTTGGTCTTGAGATCATCTGGACCCCACTCCATGGGATCCTCATCAATTTCACTAGCTTCACGTTCCCTCATCTTCAAAGCGAGGTTGGGCTTGCGGGTGTTGTGAGCACGTGCGACAAGATCCTCCGCATTCTTCTTGGAGATGTCCAAAGCGATTACTTTGCTAAGGACTTCATCGGAAGTCATCGCGCAGAAAGAGGCATTTTGGTGAATGGTCGTCAACTTGACTTCCTCATAGGGGAGGAAAGCGTTGTAGAACTTTTACTTAACCCAATGGTCATCCACAAAAGTTGCTCCAAAATCTTGCATTTGCATGGCAAGAGCGATGAGGCGTCGGTACATCTCTGGGGGAGATTCTCCTTCAATCATGACGAAGTTGTCAGCCATGTTGTTCACTTCATCGAAACAAGAGCTTTGAATGCTCTCAGTTCCGAGGAAGAGCTTGTCGAGTTTATCCCATGCTTCTTTGGCGGTCTTGAGCGAGCGGATATGAGCACGGTCCTTGGGTGTGATGTCCATGTGGATCATGTTGATGGCGGTGGCGTTGAGTTGGTCATCCACGACTTCTCTTCTTGTCAAGTTTCTTGGATCTCGTGGTGAGTAACCTTCCTCAATGATGCGCCATAGCTCGGTGGATGCACTGCGCACATGAGAACGCATTAAGAATTGCCAATTTTCAAAGCTATTGGATTCAAGTAGTCGTGGTGAACCATGAGATAAAATATGAGGCATTGGAATTGGAACATTCATGGTGTAATCACTTGGTGGTGGCACATTGGCACCGCATGATTACCCCTTAAATGTTCCGCAACCGGTGGTTCCTCCTTCCCTTTTGATGAAGTGCCGACATCCCTAAGCTCCTCCTCTTGAGGAATTTTTGTCGATTAAGTGACAAAGCCAACAACAGGAATTGGATTAACTTGTGGTGGGGGAACCTCGGCACTTGCCTTAGGATTTATGGCGGGGTTTGGTTTAGGAGCAACCAACTCCATCATCATAACCTTCATTTGGCTTACGATGGATAACTCCAATTTATTGAGGTCATCCAAAGTAGCCGTTGTGCTATCGGTGTTTGATGGTGGAGGTGGTTGCCCACCCGGAAGGGACCCATTCCCAAGCACCTCTTGTTCAGCCATTTCTTAGGTGGTAAAGCCTGAGCAAAAAAACCTTGCTATGATACGATACGTCTCCGACGTATCGATAATTTCTTATGTTCCATGCCACATTATTGATGATATCTACATGTTATATGCACATTTTATGTCATATTCGTGCATTTTATGGAACTAACCTATTAACAAGATGCCGAAGTGCCGGTTCTCGTTTTCTCGCTGTTTTTGGTTTCAGAAATCCTAGTAACGAAATATTCTCGAATCGGACGAAATCAACGCCCGAGTTCCTATTTTGCCCGGAAGCATCCGGAACACCCGAGAGTCGCGCAGGGGGGCCACACAGGCCCCAGATGATAGGCCGGCGCGGCCCAGGCCCTGGCCGCGCCGCCTTATGGTGTAGTCGCCCCTTCGACCTTCTGACGCCGCCTCTTCGCCTATATAAAGGTCCCAGACCTAAAACACGAGACGAAAAAGCCACGGTACGAGAAACCTTCCAGAGCCGCCGCCATCGCGAAGCCAAGATCCGGGGACAGGAGTCTCTGTTCCGGCACGCCGCCGGGACGGGAAGTGCCCCGGAAGGCTCCTCCATCGACACCACCGCCATCTTCATCAACGTTGCTCGTCTCCCATGAGGAGGGAGTAGTTCTCCATCGAGGCTCGGGGCTGTACCGGTAGCTATGTGGTTCATCTCTCTCCTATGTACTTCAATACAATAATCTCATGAGCTGCCTTACATGATTGAGATTCATATGATGATGCTTGTAATCTAGATGTCATTATGCTAGTCAAGTGGGTTTTACTTATGTGATCTCCGGATACTCCTTGTCCCACGTGTGTAAAGGTGACAGTGTGTGCACCGTGTGGGTCTCTTAGGCTATATTTCACAGAATACTTATTCGCTGTTATGAATGGCATAGTGAGGTGCTTATTTATATCCCTTTATGATTGCAATGTGTTTTGTATCACAATTTATCCATGTGCTACTCTAGTGATGTTATTAAAGTAGTTTATTCCTCCTGCATGGTGTAATGGTGACAGTGTGTGCATCCGTGTTAGTACTTGGCGTAGGCTATGATTGTGATCTCTTGTAGATTATGAAGTTAACTATTGCTATGATGGTATTGATGTGATCTATTCCTCCTACATAGTGTGAAGGTGACAGTGTGCATGCTATGTTAGTACTTGGTTTAGTTGTGTTGATCTATCATGCACTCTAAGGTTATTTTAATATGAACATTGAATATTGTGGAGCTTGTTAACTCCGGCATTGAGGGTTCATGTAATCCTACGCAATTAGTGGTGTTCATCATCCAACAAGAGAGTGTAGAGTATGCATTTATCTATTCTGTTATGTGATCAAAGTTGAGAGTGTCCACTAGTGAAAGTCTAATCCCTAGGCCTTGTTCCTAAATACTGCTATCGCTGCTTGTTTACTGTTTTACTGCGTTACTACTGCTGCATTACTACTGCTTGTTTACTGTCCTGGGCAATGCACTTTTCTGGTGCCGTTGCCACTGCTCATACTTATTTACTTTCAATACCTTTACTTTGATTTATTGCTTTATGAGTTAACTCTTATGCAAGACTTATTAATGCTTGTCTTGAAGTACTATTCATGAAAAGTCTTTGATTTATGATTCACTTGTTTACTCATGTCATTACCATTGTTTTGATCGCTGCATTCATTAAATATGTTTACAAATAGTATGATCAAGGTTATGATGGCATGTCACTTCAGAATTTATCTTTGTTATCGTTTTACCTGCTCGGGACGAGCAGAACTAAGCTTGGGGATGCTTGATACGTCTCCGACGTATCGATAATTTCTTATGTTCTATGCCATATTATTGATGATACATACATGTTTTATGCACACTTTATGTCATATTCGTGCATTTTCCGGAACTAACCTATTAACAAGGTGCCGAAGTGCCGATTCGTTGTTTTTCGCTGTTTTTGGTTTCAGAAATCCTAGTAACGAAATATTCTCGGAATTGGACGAAATCAAGTCCCGGGGGCCTATTTTGCCACGAACCTTCCGGAAGACCGAAGAGCATACGAAGTGGGGCCACGAGGTGGCCGAGCCACAAGGCGGCGCGCCAAGGGGGCCCGCGCCGCCCTATGGTGTGGGCCCCTCGTCGGCCCTCCGACTCGCCCTTCCGCCTACTTAAAGCCTCCGTCGCGAAACCCCCGATGCGAAAAACCACGATACGGAAAACCTTCCCGGAGACGCCGCCGCCGCCAATCCCATCTCGGGGGATTCTGGAGATCTCCTCCGGCACCTCGCCGGAGAGGGGATTCATCTCCCGGAGGACTCTACACCGCCATGGTCGCCTCCGGAGTGATGAGTGAGTAGTTCACCCCTGGACTATGGGTCCATAGCAGTAGCTAGATGGTTGTCTTCTCCTCATTGTGCTTCATTGTTGGATCTTGTGAGCTGCCTAACATGATCAAGATCATCTATCCGTAATACTCTATGTTGTGTTTGTCGGGATCCGATGGATAGAGAATACCATGTTATGTTAATTATCAAGTTATTACCTATGTGTTGTTTATGATCTTGCATGCTCTCCGTTATTAGTAGAGGCTCTGGCCAAGTTTTTGCTCTTAACTCCAAGAGGGAGTATTTATGCTCGATAGTGGGTTCATGCCTCGCATTGACACTCGGGACAAGTGACGAGAAAGTTCTAAGGTTGTGTTGTGCTATTGCCACTAGGGATAAAACATTGGCGCTATGTCCGAGGATGTAGTTGTTGATTACATTACGCACCATACTTAATGCAATTGTCTCGTTGCTTTGCAACTTAATACCGGAGGGGGTTCGGACGATAACCCGAAGGTGGACTTTTTAGGCATAGATGCGGTTGGATGGCGGTCTATGTACTTTGTCGTAATGCCCAATTAAATCTCACTATACTTATCATGACATGTATGTGCATTGTTATGCCCTCTCTATTTGTCAATTGCCCGACTGTAATTTGTTCACCCAACATGCTTTTATCTTATGGGAGAGACACCTCTAGTGAACTCGTGGACCCCGGTCCATTCTTTAATACCGAAATACAAATCTGCTGCAATACTTGTTTTTACTGTTTTCTCTCGCAAACAATCATCTTCCACACAATACGGTTAATCCTTTGTTACAGCAAGCCGGTGAGATTGACAACCTCACTGTTTCGTTGGGGCAAAGTACTTTGGTTGTGTTGTGCGGGTTCCACGTTGGCACCGGAATCTCCGGTGTTGCGCCGCACTACATCCCGCCGCCATCAACCTTCAACGTGCTTCTTGGCTCCTCCTGGTTCGATAAACCTTGGTTTCTTTCGAGGGAAAACTTGCTGCTGTGCGCATCATACCTTCCTATTGGGGTTCCCAACGAACGTGTGAAATACACGCCATCAAGCATATTTTCTGGCACCGTTGCCGGGGAGATCAAGACACGCTGCAAGGGGAGTCTCCACTTCCCAATCTCTTTACTTTGTTTTTGTCTTGCTTTATTTTATTTACTACTTTGTTTGCTGCATTATATCAAAACACAAAAAAATTAGTTGCTAGCTTTACTTTATTTACTTGTCTTGCACTCTATATCAAAAACACAAAAAATTAGTTACTTGTTTTACTTTACTTAATATCATGCATGTTTTTATTTCACTAGTTAAGCATAATGGAAAACAACAAAAATATGAGAGATCTTTATGAACTTTATCTTGAATTAGGACATGATGTGTTTGAAGAGAGAATTAAAAAACCCATGGAACTTTATATGCATGCTAATGGGAATGTTATTACTATGGATGCTTTGAACACCATTGTTGCTAATGCTATGGAAAATTCTAAGCTTGGGGAAGCTGGCTCCGATGAGCAGGATCTTTTTAGTCCCCCAAGCATTGAGGAGAAAATTTTCTTTTATGATTACAATATGCCTCCTATATATGATGATAGCCACTTTGTTGAATTTGCTCCCACTACAACTAATAAAATTGATTATGCTTACGTGGAGAGTAATAATTTTATGCATGAGACTCATGATAAGAATGCTTTATGTGATAGTTACATTGTTGAGTTTGATCATGATGCTACTGAAAATTATTATGAGAGAGGAAAATATGGTTGTAGAAATTTTCATGTTACTAAAACACCTCTCTATGTGCTGAAATTTTTGAAGCTACACTTGTTTTATCTTCCTATGCTTGTTACTTTGCTCTTCATGAACTTGTTTATTTACAAGATTCCTATGCATAGGAAGAATTTTAGACTTAAATGTGTTTTGAATTTGCCTCTTGATGCTCCCTTTTGCTCCAAATACTATTTCTTGCGAGTGCATCATTAAAACTGCTGAGCCCATCTTAATGGCTATAAAGAAAGAACTTCTTGGGAGATAACCCATGTGTTATTTTGCTACAGTACTTTGTTTTATATTTGAGTCTTGGAAGTTGTTTACTACTGTAGCAACCTCTCCTTATCTTAGTTTTGAGTTTTGTTGTGCCAAGTAAAGTCTTTGATAGAAAAGTAAGTACTAGATTTGGATTACTGCGCAGTTCCAGATTTCTTTGCTGTCACGAATCTGGGTCTACCTCCCTGTAGGAAGCTCAGAAAATTAAGCCAATTTACGTGCATGATCCTCAGATACGTACGCAACTTTCATTCAATTTGAGCATTTTCATTTGAGCAAGTCTGGTGGCCTAATAAAACCCATCTTTACGGACTGTTCGTTTTTGACAGATTCTGCCTTTTATTTCGCATTGCCTCTTTCGCTATGTTGGATGAATTTCTTTGATCCATTAATGTCCAGTAGCTTTATGCAATGTCCGGAAGTGTTAAGAATGATTGTGTCACCTCTGAACATGTTAATTTTTATTATGCACTAACCCTCTAATGAGTTGTTTCGAGTTTGGTGTGGAGGAAGTTTTCAAGGATCAAGAGAGGAGTATGATGCAATATGATCAAGGGGAGTGAAAGCTCTAAGCTTGGGGATGCCCCGGTGGTTCACCCCTGCATATTTTAAGAAGACTCAAGCGTCTAAGCTTGGGGATGCCCAAGGCATCCCCTTCTTCATCGACAACATTATCAGGTTCCTCCCCTGAAACTATATTTTTATTCCGTCACATCTTATGCACTTTGCTTGGAGCGTCGGTTTGTTTTTGTTTTTGTTTTGTTTGAATAAAATGGATCCTAGCATTCACTTTATGGGAGAGAGACACGCTCCGCTGTAGCATATGGACAAGTATGTCCTTAGGCTCTACTCATAGTATTCATGGCGAAGTTTCTTCTTCGTTAAATTGTTATATGGTTGGAATTGGAAAATGCTACATGTAGTAATTCTAAAATGTCTTGGATAATTTGATACTTGGCAATTGTTGTGCTCATGTTTAAGCTCTTGCATCATATACTTTGCACCCATTAATGAAGAAACACTTAGAGCTTGCTAATTTGGTTTGCATATTTGGTTTCTCTAGAGTCTAGATAACATCTAGTATTGAGTTTTGAACAACAAGGAAGACGGTGTAGAGTATTATGATGTTTACAATATGTATTTTATGTGAGTTTTGCTGCACCGTTCATCCTTGTGTTTGTTTCAAATAACCTTGCTAGCCTAAACCTTGTATCGAGAGGGAATACTTCTCATGCATCCAAAATACTTGAGCCAACCACTATGCCATTTGTGTCCACCATATCTACCTACTACATGGTATTTCTCCGCCATTCCAAAGTAAATTGCTTGAGTGCTACCTTTAAAATTCCATCATTCACCTTTGCAATATATAGCTCATGGGACAAATAGCTTAAAAACTATTGTGCTATTGAATATGTACTTATGCACTTTATCTCTTATTAAGTTGCTTGTTGTGCGATAACCATGCTTCTGGGACGCCATCAACTATTCTTTGTTGAATATCATGTGAGTTGCTATGCATGTCCGTCTTGTCCGAAGTAAGAGAGATCTACCACCTTTATGGTTGGAGCATGCATATTGTTAGAGAAGAACATTGGGCCGCTAACTAAAGCCATGAATCATGGTGGAAGTTTCAGCTTTGGACATACATCCTCAATCTCATATGAGAATAATAATTGTTGCCACATGCTTATGCATTAAAGAGGAGTCCATTATCTCGTTGTCCATGTTGTCCCGGTATGGATGTCTAAGTTGAGAATAATCAAAAGCGAGAAATCCAAAATGCGAGCTTTCTCCTTAGACCTTTGTACAGGCGGCATGGAGGTACCCCATTGTGACACTTGGTTAAAACATGTGCATTGCAAAGATCCGGTAGTCCAAGCTAATTAGGACAAGGTGCGGGCACTATTAGTATACTATGCATGAGGCTTGCAACTTGTAAGATATAACTTTCATAACTCATATGCTTTATTACTACCGTTGACAAAATTGTTTCATGTTTTCAAAATAAAAGCTCTAGCACAAATATAGCAATCGATGCTTTCCTCTTTGAAGGACCATTCTCTTTACTTTTATGTTGAGTCAGTTCACCTATTTCTCTCCACCTCAAGAAGCAAACACTTGTGTGAACTATGCATTGATTCTTACATACTTGCATATTGCACTTGTTATATTACTCTATGTTGACAATTATCCATGAGATATACATGTTACAAGTTGAAAGCAACCGCTGAAACATAATCTTCCTTTGTGTTGCTTCAATACCTTTACTTTGATTTATTGCTTTATGAGTTAACTCTTATGCAAGACTTATTAATGCTTGTCTTGAAGTACTATTCATGAAAAGTCTTTGATTTATGATTCACTTGTTTACTCATGTCATTACCATTGTTTTGATCGCTGCATTCATTACATATGTTTACAAATAGTATGATCAAGGTTATGATGGCATGTCACTTCAGAAATTATCTTTGTTATCGTTTTACCTCGCTCGGGACGAGCAGTAACTAAGCTTGGGGATGCTTGATACGTCTCCGACGTATCGATAATTTCTTATGTTCTATGCCATATTATTGATGATACCTACATGTTTTATGCACACTTTATGTCATATTCGTGCATTTTCCGGAACTAACCTATTAACAAGATGCCGAAGTGCCGCTTGTTGTTTTCGCTGTTTTTGGTTTCGGAAATCCTAGTAACGAAATATTCTCGGAATTGGACGAAATCAAGTCCCGAGGGCCTATTTTTCCACGAACCTTCCGGAAGACCGAAGAGCATACGAAGTGGGGCCACGAGGTGGCCGGACCACAAGGCGGCGCGGCCAGGGGGGCCGCGCCGCCCTATGGTGTGGGCCCCTCGTCGGCCCTCCGACTCGCCCTTCCGCCTACTTAAAGCCTCCGTCGCGAAACCCCTGATGCGAAAAACCACGATACGGAAAAGCTTCCAGAGACGCCGCCGCCGCCAATCCCATCTCGGGGGATTCTGGAGATCTCCTCCGGCACCCTGCCGGAGAGGGGATTCATCTCCCGGAGGACTCTACACCGCCATGGTCGCCTCCGGAGTGATGAGTGAGTAGTGCACCCCTGGACTATGGGTCCATAGCAGTAGCTAGATGGTTGTCTTCTCCTCATTGTGCTTCATTGTTGGATCTTGTGAGCTGCCTAACATGATCAAGATCATCTATCTGTAATACTCTATGTTGTGTTTGTCGGGATCCGATGGATAGAGAATACCATGTTATGTTAATTATCAAGTTATTATCTATGTGTTGTTTATGATCTTGCATGCTCTCCGTTATTAGTAGAGGCTCGGCCAAGTTTTTGCTCTTAACTCCAAGAGGGAGTATTTATGCTCGATAGTGGGTTCATGCCCGCATTGACACCAGGACGATGTGACGAAAGTTCTAAGGTTGTGTTGTGCTATTGCCACTAGGGATAAAACATTGGCGCTATGTCCGAGGATGTAGTTGTTGATTACATTACGCACCATACTTAATGCAATTGTCTCGTTGCTTTGCAACTTAATACCGGAGGGGGTTCGGACGATAACTCGAAGGTGGACTTTTTAGGCATAGATGCAGATTGGATGGCGGTCTATGTACTTTGTCGTAATGCCCAATTAAATCTCACTATACTTATCATGACATGTATGTGCATTGTTATGCCCTCTCTATTTGTCAATTGCCCGACTGTAATTTTTTCACCCAACATGCTTTTATCTTATGGGAGAGACACCTCTAGTGAACTGTGGACCCCGGTCCATTCTTTAATACTGAAATACAAATCTGCTGCAATACTTGTGTTTATCGTTTTCTCTGCAAACAATCATCTTCCACACAATACGGTTAATCCTTTGTTACGAGCAAGTCGGTGAGATTGACAACCTCCATCGTTTCGTTGGGGCAAAGTACTTTGGTTGTGTTGTGCAGGTTCCACGTTGGCGCCGGAATCTCTGGTGTTGCGCCGCACTACATCCCGCCGCCATCAACCTTCAACGTGCTTCTTGGCTCCTCCTGGTTCGATAAACCTTGGTTTCTTTCTGCGGGAAAACTTGCTGCTGTGCGCATCATACCTTCCTCTTGGGGTTCCCAACGAACGTGTGAAATACACGCCATCAACCACCGCCATCTTCATCAACGCTGATGTCTCCCATGAGGAGGGAGTAGTTCTCCATCGAGGCTCGGGGCTGTACCGGTAGCTATGTGGTTCATCTCTCTCCTATGTACTTCAATACAATAATCTCATGAGCTGCCTTACATGATTGAGATTCATATGATGATGCTTGTAATCTAGATGTCATTATGCTAGTCAAGTGGGTTTTACTTATGTGATCTCCGGAGACTCCTTGTCCCACGTGTGTAAAGGTGACAGTGTGTGCACCGTGTGGGTCTCTTAGGCTATATTTCACAGAATACTTATTCGCTGTTATGAATGGCATAGTGAGGTGCTTATTTATATCCCTTTATGATTGCAATGTGTTTTGTATCACAATTTATCCATGTGCTACTCTAGTGATGTTATTATAGTAGTTTATTCCTCCTGCACGGTGTAATGGTGACAGTGTGTGCATCCGTGTTAGTACTTGGCGTAGGCTATGATTGTGATCTCTTGTAGATTATGAAGTTAACTATTGCTATGATGGTATTGATGTGATCTATTCCTCCTACATAGTGTGAAGGTGACAGTGTGCATGCTATGTTAGTACTTGGTTTAGTTGTGTTGATCTGTCATGCACTCTAAGGTTATTTAAATATGAACATTGAATATTGTGGAGCTTGTTAACTCCAGCATTGAGGGTTCGTGTAATCCTACGCAATTAGTGGTGTTCATCATCCAACAAGAGAGTGTAGAGTATGCATTTATCTATTCTGTTATGTGATCAAAGTTGAGAGTGTCCACTAGTGAAAGTCTAATCCCTAGGCCTTGTTCCTAAATATCGCTATCGCCGCTTGTTTACTTGTTTCTATCGCTTTACTACTGCTGCATTACTACTGCTTGTTTACTGTCCTGGGAAAGCACTTTTCTGGTGCCGTTGCCACTGCTCATACTTATTTATACCACCTGTATTTCACTATCTCTTCGCCGAACTAGTGCACCTATTAGGTGTGTTGGGGACACAAGAGACTTCTTGCGTTGTGGTTGCGGTGGTTGCATGAGAGGGATATCTTTGACCTCTTCCTCCCCGAGTTCGATAAACCTTGGGTGATCCACTTAAGGGAAACTTGCTGCTGTTCTACAAACCTCTCGCTCTTGGAGGCCCAACATCTGTCTACAAGAATAGAAGCTCCCGTAGACATCAAGCTATTTTCTCGGCGCCGTTGCCGGGGAGGAAAGGTAAAAGGTACTCACACTCCGGATCTCGGCTACTAAGCTATTTTCGCCGTTGTAAGTAGTCGAAGCTATTTCCTTTAGATCCTGCAATTGCATCTTTTTGTTTCTTGTTTACACTAGTTAGGCATAATGGACAACAATGAGCTTCTTATTCTATTTCCTGATTTAAGACATGGATGGTTTGATGCGAAAATTAAAAAACCTATGGAACATATTAGTATGAACGCTTTGAACACCATTGTTGCTAATGATATGGAAAATTCTAAGCTTGGGGAAGCTGGCTTTGATGAGCATGATATTTTTAGTCCCCCAACCATTGAGGAGAAAATTTTCTTTGATGATACTTTGCCTCCTATTTATGATGATTATAATGATAGTGGTCTTTTGGTGCCACCTACTATGGAGAGTGAATTTTATTATGATTATACTATGCCTCCTACACTTGATGAAAATAATAATGATAGCTACTTTGTTGAATTTGCTCCCACTATTACTAATAAAATTGATTATGCTTATGTTGGGAGTAGTAATAATTTTATGCATGAGACTCATGATAAGAATGCCTTATGTGATAGTTATATTATTGAGTTTGCTCATGATGCTACTGAAAGTTATTATGAGAGAGGAAAATATGGTTGTAGAAATTTTCATGTTACTAAAATGCCTCTCTATGTGCTGAAATTTTTGAAGCTACACTTGTTTTATCTTCCTATGTTTGTTACTTTGCTCTTCATGAACTTGTTTATTTACAAGATTCCTATGCATAGGAAGCATGTTAGACTTAAATGTGTTTTGAATTTGCCTCTTGATGCTCTCTTTTGCTTCAAATACTATTTCTGGCGAGTGCATCATTAAAACTGCTGAGCCCATCTTAATGGCTATAAAGAAAGAACTTCTTGGGAGATAACCCATGTGTTTATTTTGCTACAGTAATTTTTTTATATTTGTGTCTTGGAAGTTGTTTATTACTGTAGCAACCTCTTCTTATCTTAGTTTTGTGTTTTGTTGTGCCAAGTAAAGTCTTTGA
>NC_061509.1:244956234-244992904 GCF_022539505.1 Lolium rigidum | reverse complement strand
GCTAATTTTGATTGCTCCTGAGCGATACACCTCCTCGACAACATATGGTCCTTCCCATTTCGAGAGTAATTTCCCCGCAAAGAATCCGAGACGAGACCGATACAATAGAACTTTATCCCCAATATTAAACTCTCTTTTGATGATCCTCCTATCATGCCATTTTTTAACTTTTTCTTTAAAGAGTTTAGCATTTTCATAAGCTTCACTTCTCCATTCATCCAGAGAACTTAATTGTAGCAACCTCTTATCACCGGCAAGTTTAGGATCTTTATTTAATTCTCTAACAGCCCTATAAGCTTTGTGTTCTAGCTCTAAGGGTAAATGACAAGCTTTTTCGTAAACCATTTTATAAGGTGACATTCCCATGGGGTTTTTATAAGCAGTTCTATAAGCCCATAGTGCGTCTTTCAATTTACTAGCCCAATTCTTTCTAGATTTATTAACGGTCTTTCCCAAAATAGATTTAATTTCTCTATTTGATAATTCTACTTGACCACTAGTTTGAGGATGATAAGCGGAAGCAATTCTATGATTAATACCATACCTAGCAAGAGTTTTTCTAAAACCTCCATGAATAAAATGAGAACCTCCATCAGTCATAATATATCTAGGTACTCCAAATCTAGGAAAAATAATATCTAAAAGCATTTTTAAAGAGGTCTCACCATCAGCACTTTTTGTAGCTATGGCTTCCACCCATTTAGTAACATAATCAACAGCAACAAGTATATGAGTGTTACCTTTCGAAGAGGGAAAAGGTCCCATGAAGTCAAATCCCCAACAATCAAACGGTTCAATAACAAGAGTATAATTCATAGGCATTTCATTGCGTCTGGAGATATTACCAACCCTTTGGCATTCATCACAAGATAAAATAAACTTTCTCGCATCCTTGAAGAGAGTTGGCCAATAAAAACCTGATTGTAGAACCTTTTGCGCGGTTCTATCTCCGTCGTGATGTCCTCCATAAGCACTGCCATGACATTTACTCAATATCTCTTGTTGTTCATATTCGGGAACACATCTTCGCATAATACCATCCACTCCTTCTTTGTATAAGTGTGGGTCATCCCGGAAATAATGCCTCAAATCATAAAAGAATTTCCTCCTTTCGTTGAGTTGAAAAGGTTGGAGGCAAGTACTTGGAAACAATAAAGTTAGCATAATCAGCATACCAAGGACTGTCTCGCGAGCTCACCTTTATTACAGCCAATTGTTCATTTGGAAAACTATCATTAACGGGAACAGGATCATAAGCAATATTTTCCAATCTAGACAAATTATCAGCAACGGGATTATCAGCACCTTTCCTATCTACAATATGTAAATCAAATTCTTGCAAAAGAAGTACCCATCTAATAAGCCTCGGCTTAGCATCTTTCTTTGTCATTAGGTATCTAATTGCAGCATGATCGAGTATGAATAGTAACTTTTGAATCAACAATATAAGATCTAAATTTATCACAAGCAAAGACTACAGACTAACAATTCTTTTTCAGTAGTAGCATAATTTCTTTGAGCAGCATCAAGAGTTTTACTAGCATAATGAATAACATTCAGTTTTTTATCTACTCGTTGTCCAAGAACAGCGCCTACAGCAAAATCACTAGCATCACACATAATTTCAAATGGTAAATTCCAATCAGGAGGTTCAACTATAGGAGCGGTTGTTAAGGCTTTCTTAAGAGTTTCAAAAGCTTCCTTACAATCATCATCAAAAACAAATGGTACATCTTTTTGAAGAAGATTAGTAAGAGGCTTTGAAATCTTGGAGAAATCTTTAATAAATCTCCTATAAAACCAGACATGACCAAGAACACTACGAATACCTTTAACATCCCTCGGATAGGGCATCTTCTCAATAGCTTCAACTTTAGCTCTATCAACTTCAATACCTCTCTCAGAAATTTTATGTCCCAATACAATTCCTTCATTAACCATAAAGTGGCATTTCTCCCAATTAAGAACAAGGTTAGTTTCTTCACATCTCAGCAAAACTTTATCAAGGTTTCGCAAGCAACTATCAAAAGAATTCCCATAAACGGAAAAATCATCCATGAATACCTCTACAATACTTTCACAAAAACCATGAAAAATAGCAGACATGCATCTTTGAAAAGTAGCAGGAGCATTACATAAACCAAAAGGCATACGTCTATAAGCATAAGTTCCATAGGGACAAGTAAAGGTGGTTTTCTCTTGATCTTTAGCTTTAACAGACAATTTGTGAAAATCCGAATAACCATCAAGAAAGCAAAAATGAGTATTTTTAGACAATCTTTCTAGCATTTGATCAATAAATGGTAAAGGGTAATGATCTTTCTTAGTAACTTTATTAACTTTTCGAAAATCAATGCACATTCTATACCCTACAACCACTCTTTGAGGAATGAGCTCATCATTATCATTAGGTACAACAGATCATACCTCCTTTCTTGGGAACGCAATGTACAGGACTAACCCATCTACTATCAGCAATAGGATATATAATACCAGCTTCAAGAAGTCGTAATACCTCATTCCTTACCACTTCCTTCATCTTCGGAATTAGACGACGCCGAGGTTCAACCACGAGCTTTGCATCATCTTCCATATTAATAGCATGTTGGCAAATAGATGGAGAAATCCCCTTCAAATCATCAAGAGTGTAGCCAATAGCTCCTCGGTGTTTCTTCAATATTTGCAATAATCTTGAGTAAATGTAAGCTTAGAACTAATAATAACAGGATATATTTTCTTATCATCAATATGAGCATATTTAAGATTATCAGGTAAAGGCTTTAAATCAAAAACAGGATCTTCCTTAGGTGGCGGTGTTGTACCCAAATCTTCCACCGGTAAGTCATGTTTGAGAATAGGTTGGCGAAGAAAAATCTCCTCAAGCTCCTCTCTTTCTTTCCTAAAAATTTCACTCTCGCTATCCTCCAAATGTTGCTGCAAAGGATTGTTAGGAACAAGAACAATAGATGCACACTGCTCCATTTTAAAATCATTACTAGGCAAATCAGCTTTATAAGGAGTTTTAGTAAATTTAGAGAAGTTAAACTCATAAGATTCACCAGCAAATTTAGTCAAAATTTTCTCTTTCTTGCAATCTATAATAGCTCCACAAGTATTTAGAAAAGGTCTACCAAAAATGATAGGACAATAATCACTAGCAACGAGAACCAAGTACCAAAAAGTCAGTCAGGATATTTAATCTTACCACATAGAACTTCCACATCTCGAACAATACCAATTGGAGAAATAGTTTCTCTATTAGCCAGCTGAATAACCACATCAATATCTTCAAGTTCACAAGAATCAATTTCGTGCATAATCTCCGTGTAAAGCTCATACGGAATAGCACTAACACTTGCACCAATATCACATAATCCATAATAGAAATGATCACCAATTTTAACAGATAGCATAGGAACACTAGCTTGTTTGGGTTTATTAGGATGTGAAACAATATTAGAAGCATCTTCACAGAAAATAATATGACCATCCTCCACATTTTCAGTCACAAGATCTTTAACAATTGCAATAGCGAGTTCAACTTTTATTTGTTCTTCGAGTTCTCTAGGTTTCTTTTCACTTTTATGAACCGCACTATTTATAACGAGTACTCTTTCATTTTAGCGAGGGAAAGGAGTTTTTTCAATATAAGCTTCGGGAATGACACGATCCGCAGTTTCAATTACAACACACTTATTAATAGATGAATCAATTTTATCTTTGTATGGTTCATGATACTTATCAAAATTCTTCTTAGGCAATTCATAATGAGAGGCAAAAGCTTTATAAAGATTTACAGCAACTTGGGAATCAAGACCATATGTAGCACTCATATTACGAAATAAATCAGTATCCATAAAAGCTTCAATGCATTTATAATCATAAATTATACCCGATTCTCTATCCTTGTCGTTCTCCCAACCTTCGAGTATTTTCTTGGATTCGATCAAGAAGGTCCCTTTTAAACTCTTCTTTGTTGCGTGTAAATGATCCAGAACAAGAAGTATCCAGCAAGGTCTTGTCTTGAAAAGAAAGCCTTGCATAGAAATTATCAATAATAACATTACCAGGAAGCTCATGAATGGGGCATTTGAGCATTAAAGACTTCAATCTCCCCCAAGCTTGGGCAATACTCTCTCCATCATGAGGCCAAAAATTATATATGCGATTCCGATCCTTATGAATTTCACTTGGAGGATAGAACTTAGAATAAAACCGGGGCACAATATCATTCCATTCAAGAGAATCCCCATTATCCAGTAATTTATACCAATGCGCCGCCTTACCGGACAACGATAAAGAGAATAATTTCTTCCTCACTTCATCCATAGCAATACCTGCACATTTGAATAACCCGCATAATTCATGCAAAAACAGTAAATGATCACCGGGGTGGACAGTTCCATCCCCTTCATAGCGGTTATCCATAACACGTTCAATAATTTTCATAGGTATTTTATATGGTATCACTTCCTCACCTGGCGCCTCATCTACTACCGTTGCAGTAGTAGTAGATTTCCCAAATAGAAATTGAAGAGAAGATCTCTCCATAATGACTTATAGCAGCAGACAGAAATAAAATCAGCACAACAGTAAAGGTTTCCTTACCAATTCCACTTACCAATAGCGCTTCACTCCCCGGCAACGGCGCCAGAAAATAGTCTTGATGACCCACAAGTATAGGGGGTGTATCGTAGTATCTTCGATAAGTAAGAATGTCGATCCCAACGAGGAGCAGAAGGTGTTGACAAGCAGTTTCGATGAAGGATACACTGTAAATGCTCACAGACAAGTATTCAGGGGGTTTTGATGTAACAGTTGAATAAAGTACGAGTAAGTAAAATGCGAGAGAAATAATTGCAGCGAGTGGCCCAATCCTTTTTAGCACAAAGGACAAGCCGGTTTGTTTACTTATAATGACCAAACGTTCTCGAGGACACATGGGATTTTAGTCTAGTGCTTTCGCTGCATACGGCTAAATAATCTTCATTGTTATGATAAGTGTTGTGTGGGTGAACCTATGCTAATGTACCGCCCTTCCTAGGACTAAATACATACTTGTGATTATACCCCTTGCAAGCATCCGCAACTACAAGAAAGTAATTAAGAATAAATCTAACCACAGCCTTAAACTGCGAGATCCTGCGATCCCTCTCGCATCGATATACCAACGGGGTTTAGGTTTCGTCAATCCGAGCAACCCCGCAATTAGCAAACGAATACAAGATGCATTCCCCTAGGCCCATAAATGGTGAAGTGTCATGTAGTCGACGTTCACATGACACCACTAGAAGAATAACACCACAACTTAAATATCACACCATTGAATATTACTCAACCATAGTTCACTACTAACATTTAGACTTCACCCATGTCCTCAAGAACTAAACGAACTACTCACGAGACATCATATGGAACATGATCAGAGGTGATATGATGATGAATAACAATCTGAACATAAACTTGGTTCAATGGTTTCACTCAATAGCATCAACAACAAGTATAGATCGATACCGGGAGAGTTTCCCCTATCAAACAATCAAGATCAAACCCAAATTGCTACGGCGGTGACGAGGTGCTGCGGAGGAGATGGCGGTGATGATGGTGGAGATGATGATGATGATGATGGTGATGATGTCCAGCTCGATGTCGGTGACGATGGCGTCGATTTCCCCTCCCGGAGGGAATTTCCCCGGCGGATTCCTGCCCGCCGGAGAGCTCTTTTCTCTCTGGTGTTCTCCGCCCCGCAGAGGCGGCTGTAACTCTTCGTGAGGTACCCCTGTGGCTTAGGTCTTCGGGACGAAGGGTTTGGCGAAGAAAAGGAGGCGAAAGGGGGCGTGGGCCCCTCACACCACATGGCGGCGCGGCCAGGGCCTGGGCCGCGCCGCCCTAGGGTGTGGGCCCACCCTGGCTCCTCCTGGCTCCTCCTTCTGGCTTCCTTCGTCATCTTGAAAAATAGCATTTTTGGTATAATTTCCTTCCACGAGTTGGTCTTCCGAAATATTGCGTTCGACGGTGCTTTTTCCAGTGAGAATCCTGGCTCCGTTGTTCGATCCTCCAATAATGATGAAACATGCAAAATAGATGAAATAACATAAGTATTGTGTCCCAATATGAAATATATCGATGAATAACAGCAAATTATGATATAAAATAGTGATGCAATTTGGACGTATCATGCATGAGGCTTGCAACTTGTAAGATATAATTTACATGATACATATGCTTTATTACTACCGTTGACAAAATTGTTTCATGTTTTCAAAATAAAAGCTCTAGCACAAATATAACAATCGATGCTTTCCTCTTTGAAGGACCATTCTTTTACCTTTTATGTTTAGTCAGTTCACCTATCTCTCTCCACCTCAAGAAGCAAACACTTGTGTGAACTGTGCATTGATTCCTACATACTTGCATATTGCATTTGTTATATTACTTTGCATTGACAACTATCCATGAGATATACATGTTATAAGTTGAAAGCAACCGCTGAAACTTAATCTTCTTTTGTGTTGCTTCAATACCTCTACTTTAAATTATTGCTTTATGAGTTAACTCTTATGCAAGACTTATTGATGCTTGTCTTGAAGTGCTATTCATGAAAAGTCTTTGCTTTATGATTCAGTTGTTTACTCATGTCATTACCATTGTTTTGATCGCTGCATTCATTACATATGTTCACAAATAGTATGATCAAGTTTATGATGGCATGTCACTCCAGAAATTATCTTTGTTATCGTTTACACTGCCGGGACGAGCGAAAACTAAGCTTGGGGATGCTGATACGTCTCCGACGTATCGATAATTTATTATGTTCCATGCCACATTATTGATGATATCTACATGTTATATGCACATTTTATGTCATATTCGTGCATTTTCTGGAACTAACCTATTAACAAGATGCCGAAGTGCCAGTTCCTGTTTTCTGCTGTTTTTGGTTTCAGAAATCCTAGTAACGAAATATTCTCGGAATCGAACGAAATCAACGCCCAGGTTCCTATTTTGCCCGGAAGCATCCAGAACACCCGAGAGCCGCCAGAGGGGGCCACACAGGCCCCGCATGATAGGCCGGCGCGGCCCAGGGACCCGGCCGCGCCGCCTATGGTGTCGTCGCCCTTCGACCTTCCGACGCCGCCTCTTCGCCTATATAAAGGTCCCGCGACCTAAAACACGAGACGAAAAAGCCACGGTACGAGAAACCTTCCGCAGCCGCCGCCATCGCGAAGCCAAGATCCGGGGACAAGAGTCTCCGTTCCCGCACGCCGCCGGGACGGGGAAGTGCCCCCGGAAGGCTCCTCCATCGACACCACCGCCATCTTCATCAACGCTGCTCGTCTCCCATGAGGAGGGAGTAGTTCTCCATCGAGGCTCGGGGCTGTACCGGTAGCTATGTGGTTCATCTCTCTCCTATGTACTTCAATACAATAATCTCATGAGCTGCCTTACATGATTGAGATTCATATGATGATGCTTGTAATCTAGATGTCATTATGCTAGTCAAGTGGGTTTTACTTATGTGATCTCCTGATACTCCTTGTCCCACGTGTGTAAAGGTGACAGTGTGTGCACCGTGTGGGTCTCTTAGGCTATATTTCACAGAATACTTATTCGCTGTTACGAATGGCATAGTGAGGTGCTTATTTATATCCCTTTATGATTGCAATGTGTTTTGTATCACAATTTATCCATGTGCTACTCTAGTGATGTTATTAAAGTAGTTTATTCCTCCTGCATGGTGTAATAGTGACAGTGTGTGCATCCGTGTTAGTACTTGGCGTAGGCTATGATTGTGATCTCTTGTAGATTATGAAGTTAACTATTGCTATGATGGTATTGATGTGATCTATTCCTCCTACATAGTGTGAAGGTGACAGTGTGCATGCTATGTTAGTACTTGGTTTAGTTGTGTTGATCTATCATGCACTCTAAGGTTATTTAAATATGAACACTGAATATTGTGGAGCTTGTTAACTCCGGCATTGAGGGTTCGTGTAATCCTACGCAATTAGTGGTGTTCATCATCCAACAAGAGAGTGTAGAGTATGCATTTATCTATTCTCGTTATGTGATCAAAGTTGAGAGTGTCCACTAGTGAAAGTCTAATCCCTAGGCCTTGTTCCTAAATATCGCTATCGCTGCTTGTTTACTCGTTTTACTTGCGTTACTACTCGCTGCATTACTACTCGCTTGTTTACTCGTCCCGGGCAAAGCACTTTTCCGAGTGCCGTTGCCACTGCTCATACTTATTTATACCACCTGTATTTCACTATCTCTTTGCCGAACTAGTGCACCTATTAGGTGTGTTGGGGACACAAGAGACTTCTTGCTTTGTGGTTGCAGTGGTTGCATGAGAGGGATATCTTTGACCTCTTCCTCCCTGAGTTCGATAAACCTTGGGTGATCCACTTAAGGGAAACTTGCTGCTGTTCTACAAACCTCTGCTCTTGGAGGCCCAACACTGTCTACAAGAATAGAAGCTCCTGTAGACATCATGGTACCAATTGAATGGATCGTTAGCGAACAAGAGGGGGGTGAATGGTCGCTACACAATTTTTATAGCTTTTTCAATTTTTAGGCGCGATGCGGAAGTAAAGGTGGCAACTTTAATGATAGGGGTATTCCTAGTATGATCCTAGCGATGCAACGAGTAAAGGAACCGAACAAGATAATAAGAGAGAGGGAGCAGGACAACCGGGGTAGTGGAGACGAGGCGAGGTTTGTTTCCTGCAGTTCCTCCCACAAAAGGGAGTACGTCTGCGTTGAGGAGGTGCGAACCACGAAGACTCGACGGCCACACATGCCTCACCTTGTTCCTCGAGAAAGCCCCACGAAGAAGCTTCCCCTTTTCCACTAAGTAGCCGGTCGAGGCGGCGGTTCGTTCAAAAGGTTGGGGCGAGCTCCACAAACACCGGAGGCTCCCAACACCCTATGGAGCTAGCGCAACTCCAAGCTAGCCTCCATATGAGCACTTCTTCCAAGGTCCCACCATAGGAACCCTAACTCCAAGATCTACTAACTACTAGGTGATATTAGTGAAATCTCTCTTGGTAGAACTATAGATCGGGGTCTCCTCCACCACTCCTCAAAGTTTGGGCAAGATTGGTTGGGTAGGGAGGGAAATTCTCAAGGTTTTGAGCTCAACAACAATGGAGGAGAGAGAGAGAGAGAGAAGAGTTGAAACGAGTTGGGGAAGAAGGGGCCCTTTTATAGGTCTCTTCAAATCCAACCGTTATGTGATGTTCCCGCACGACCGGTACTACCGCTTGTGGAAGCGGTAGTACCGCTCTGGATTCAAAATTCGCTCACAAATCTGCCACGTGGGCTCGAAGCGGTATTACCGCTGCCGGTACCGCTGAGGTACCGACATGGCCTATACAAGCCCCGGACTCCCTCCCGGTACCAGAGCGGTACCAGGTCAGTAGTTCCGTATTTCTTGTTTACGGTACCAAAGCGGTACCAGGTCGGTAGTTCCGTATTTCTTGTTTACGGTACCAAAGCGGTACCTTGACGGAACTACCGCTCGGGAGCAGTACTTCCGGTCGAGGTACCGTAACACGTATTGTGAGCGTTTCTTAGTGCAAATTCCAGAGCGGTACCACTGACCGGTACCAATAGGCTAGCGGTACTACCGCTCTTGGTACCGGTAGTACCGGTCAGGCAGAAACTGTTTTTTTCCTTTTTCCCTCTCCAATCACGTCACATCGCGACACACACACAAGTAAGCTATGCTTGAGTCTTCCGATCCTGATGCGTTCAGCGAGACCGCCATGCACCTGCAAATTTATCAAAAATAAACTATGCACACGGTGAAATTCATTCTAGTGTTGTTACTAAACACACAAAACATGAGATAAAGATTTTGCTCTTTCACCCGCCTGCACTGCCACCAGCTACTGGCCACCCGCGCCACCCACCACCGCAGCTCACTGAGATGCTATGGCCCCAGCCAACCCGCAGCACCGCCATCGAAAAAGAAACACACAGTTGTTGCCGTCGTGTTTCCGACCTTGGTCGAGGAAGATTCGCCACCGTCGTGCTTCCAGGGCTTTGCCCAATGATAGTCGTGGCGGCTGCGAGAGGATGGGTGTGTGGGGTGGTGGACGAGAGGTGATGAGGAGGCGGCCACCTGGTGCAGCCTGGCGTGGACGCACGGATCGGGGGAGGGGATGACAATATAACTTGAAGAACGATGGCGGAAAATGCTCATGACAAATCAGGTTGATGCGGTGGTTTTCGGCGCACACTTTGAGCAAAGTTTCTTGGGTTCCCGACCGTGGGTGTCGTGTGGTATGGCTTACCAACGTCTTGTATATCCTATGGTGTTTTAGGTATGCCTTGCCACTAGTTTTAGAGTTTTCGCTGGGTTTTCATCAAGTTAACCGGCAGTTCCTCGAGGATCTTGGAGCATCTTCTTATTATTGACTGAATTTCTCATGCTAACATTCCAGAAATATCCTTCTCGCTAAGGTGAATCATTAATTACAATGAACAAGCTAACAAACGGTAAGGTCGGAAATGCATTTTTGATCTTGGTTTCATATGCTTCTATATCACCGAAAAATATTTTACAAAAAATCCAAATCTTTTTTTGCATGTCATTAGTAGGAAACTACATATATGTGGTGCACGTTTTTTACTTTTTGTGGTGCACGCCACTAAATTTTATTTCTGTGGCACATATCTACATGCGCCACAAAATTATCCATGATATGATCCACATAATTTTCAAAAAATTTAAAAAATCAAAAAATCAAATTTTTTTTGAAAAAATGAAATAATTTGGAAAAAACTAAATATTTGAATTTTGTTACTGCAAATTTATCTCAAATCATATTGGAATGACAACTTCCCGCTAGGTTACCCATCCTTAAATTGTTCCAACCTAAGCTCGCTTAACTTATAAATTCTATTTAATTGAGCTACCCTTATGCTAATATAGTACTTATTAATATTATTATCATATCAACCCTCTTAAGACAAGAATTTCAAAAATAAATTCAAAACATCCAAAATAATGTAAAAAAAATAAAAATGAAATGATTTTAAAAATTCAAAAAATATTTTTTAAAAATAAATACTATTTAAAAATATAAAAATCTTAAATTTCAAAAATTAGAAACAAATCTAAAAAAATCTAAAAAATCTAAAAATTCAAAATTCAAAATAATGTAGAAATTACAAAATATCCAAGCGATTCAAAAAAAAATTTTGAATTTTTAAAAACTAATACAAAAATAAAAAAAATCCTACAAGCTCAAAATTTAGAAAATATTTTAAAAATTATAAAATATCATAAAAATATTAAATTTTAAAAAATCTAGAATTTAGAATTTCAAACAAAAAAAATTGTGGCGCATATATGAATATGCGCCACAAAAATGTATATTTCTGTGTCGCATATCAATATGCGCCACATAGTGTATTTCTGTGGCGCATATATCAATATGCTCCATAGAAAGCCTCAATTCTATTACGCATATTTTTTTATGCGCCACCGAAATATTTTTGTGGAGCACAATACGTCATAGAATCTATTTCTATCTATAAGCATTTTCCTAGTAGTGTGTATATATTGATATTCTATATGTACATGCCAAGTTTCACGAAAAACAGATATTGTTATGTCCTATATAAAAGTAGGGGTGGAGCCAACAGGGTGTATGGGTGAGATGTGCCCCACCCTAAGAAATCAGCCCACTAGCTCATATACATTAGATAGATCTGAGAAAAAAGTTTTAGGCGCAGACCATGCAACGAGAATACGATCAGCGATGGCAGATCTCGTTGAAATGAGAAGGATCAGCGTCGCACGCCACGATCTCCTTGGGGTGCGATTGGTAGCCCGGAGCCACTCAGAATGTCTCTCTTTTATCGTATATGGTGATCCTAGCTAAGTTGAGTTGAGACACATTACATGTTTGTATCCATGTATGTACATAGCTATGCTCATATGAGATGTTGTTTGGTACCATTCGTGGTAAGGTGAGTATGCATCATAGCAGTTTCACAAATTCGTTCTGCTTTTTTGTAAAAAAAAACGGCCCTCAACAAACAAAGAAAGACAAAAGCAATTGCGTCCGTACCATTTCTTCTGCCGGCGGTGAACTAGGAGGGGCGGCGGCCATTGGAGGTACTGCACAACAGTGGGCGGTCGGCTGTGTCGAGGAGGTCCGGTTCCCGCCCGTTGGGTCGCCGGCAAGCATCTAGCGAGAGGCGGTGGTCCGCCCGGGGCAAGGGGCATCCAGGGAGAGGCGGCGGCCCGCGCGGGGCAAAGGGCGTCCAGGGAGTGGCCGTGCACCAGGGGAGAGGCGGCCAATGCGGGGGTCACGGCCGCCCAACGGGCACAGGGAGGGACGGTGGTGTCTGGAGGCCAGGGGGGCAGAGGAGGAGTGGGTGCGGGAGGGATGTGGGGGAAATTACAGGTTGTGCTGGTGTCTGGGCGTGCGTTGCAGGCCTCGAGAGAGAGTTGCGGACTGGACTCGGTCAAGATGGGTTGTGAAGCTGAAATAGTATCTCTATCGTCACATTTTCGCAGAGGGGGTCCTTGCTTTTTTATCTAGCTAATTGCGTGGTCACGACAAACGCAGACTGCAGTGACCTATATATAGGTTCAGGGTTTAAGGTTTCATCGTAACTTTCAGACTTCTCTTTAAACAGGTGAGGTGCTACATCCAGATATTGTTTTCTTCCATAGTTGTTCTTTATTATATAGTTTTCTCATTGCAGAATTGTGGTATCGATTTATTATTGATCATTGAACATAGAAATTTATTCAACGTAATAAGCAAAAATTTGATTAGTTTAATTTTTTGCATTCGGAATTGTTGAATTTTATGCATGTATATTGGCATATTATGTATGTTGTATTGAGAAACAAATTATGCCTAGCTAGTTGCCCCACCTAACGTAAAATCCTAGATTCGCCGCTGAATAAAAGAAATAAGGAAATGTCTTGTGAGAGCACATATTTAGCACCAAATTTGCTTTTTTTGTACATTTGATACAAAAAAATGTCTGTTTTTTATGAAACAATTTTGCGAACACATAGGATATCAAGATATCTGCGCGACATTTTTATCATAATTTCTTAACATTTTATAATACATTTTAAAACCTAGAAGCATATGCTTCCAGGTGCAAAAACTTCCACTCCTCTGTTCAAGTATCACGTGGCAGCTCCCTGAGTTCTTCCGGCGCTACAATGTAGCTGCCCGCCGGTTGCCCGGCCAGCCGCGCGCACGCGTAAGACGGAGCCGGAGCATCGCCGACGGCGAGGACCAGGAGCCATTCCGTCCACCGTAATTATGTGGCGCGTACCACACGTCTGAGTACAGGTTCATAAATTCGTTTCTTTACGCTTCGCTGCGCTGGTTGCTCGGGCGTATTTCATCCGGAGCTCTGAAATTTAGTGCGGCCACCAAGGGAACCGGGAGTCAGCCTTGGGTCAGTGGTAGACTCCTTCTTCTACCTTTGACCCTCACCTTAATTACCCAACATGACCCTCATCTTTGACAGACAGAACTGCTAATCTCGACATTTCTTTTCAGTTGTGACGTATTGGAGATGTCACGTGTCCTCGTGAACGTTCCTCCCCTGTCTCGTCAAGCTGCTGGAGGGGACAGCCGGCCGGGCAGGGGATGGGCGGCTGGAAATGGTAAGAACACTGACTTCGCTGTCTCCTCAACCTACCGCCGCACCCGTCCCGTCGTGCAAATACGAAGCTCCGAAGAACCAACCTCAAAATGCCCCGATCTGTGATGGCTACACAGGTAAACATCGCCATGATCGTGGCCAATCTTACATCACACTTTAATGTAAGTTCAGTTAAGGTATACCACTTGCTACAAATATGCACCTTTCAATCCATGTGACAAGGACACAATCAAGGACTGGTAACGAATGCAGGCGTTGCATGCTGTGGAGGTGGAGCTAGGTCGAAAATTAGACTAACTATATCCTCTCACCACTTTCCGGCTAAAAACAGGGAGTGAACTTTATATCGTCTCTTTCAAGTGTAAGATGCCAATATATATTCATCATCAGCTGCAGACTAGTACTCCACGATATGGTTGCAGTCGCAGGAAGAGCTTATTACTCCACGATGATAAAGACGTCCATCCACCCGGAACTCGGCCAAATGAATTCAATTCAATTGACGTGCACAGGATATCAACATTTAAGGGAAATAATGAAGGTGTGCCAGCAATGAATTGGAGTAAATGGAAACCTGGAATAGCTGTAGGAGTACCACCACATCAGAGGCCATCACAATCAACCAGCGATTCATTCAATCCTTAATTGTTTAATTCAGCAGAGTAATATGGTTCTTTTTTCTGTAATTAAACATGAATCTGTAAGTCAACTGATGTTAGATTACAGTTCTTCCTCACTATATTCCAATCTTCTTTTTGTATGAGAGACATAATTCAGGGAAATTGAACTTATTCCGTGATGAGCACTGTTGGATAACGCGGCGCCTAGGCAACATTTAAGCACTAGGCGATGGACAAATGTCTCACCTAGGACATACGTGAAAGTCTAGGCTAGGCACCAAAAAATTGTCTTCCTCAATAAAAAAAAATCATGCCATACTTCATTAACAAGCTAGATGGACATTATTCTAAAGGTAGTTATTAGAAATTTACATATTTACATGCTCTAAAATAATATTTATTCACATATAATGATCCATATACACACTTTATGGCATAACCTATGCACGTCTAGGCTGCGTCTAGGGCGCTTAAGCATCCCTAGGCACTAGGCGAATGCCAACAGCCTCGCTTACACCTAGGGCATTTTCCAACCTTGGTGATGAGTCATGAGTTCAGTGGTTACATATACGAGTCACTACAGGAAATCATATTTTTACCGAGGGGCAAAATACTTGGCAATGATCCAAAACGACGGGAACGACACAATAAAGGTCCTATCAGCAAAGAGGCATTGCCGAGTGTATTTAGTTCGGATCTCAACAAAGTGTTTTATGGATCTATCGGAAAAAAAGGACTTGATGACCAGTGATGGAACCGGTGGGCCACGTGTAGGTCATATTGCTTTGGCCTTGCATGGTGCTACACTCCGCAAATTGAATTGAGTAGATTAAAATAATGGTACCGTTGTTGGAGCCACGGCCATGTCGCTGCTATGGAGGAGGCGGTCGCCCCTGTTGTCCGAGGCATGCATCATTGGAGGCCCGCATTCTCCGAGGCCCATGTAGCCGGAGGCCATCATTGTTCGAGGTCCTGACGTCCAAGGCCCGTTATCATCGGCATACTCAAGCATGTGACCGAAGTCGTCCTCAGCCCGTGTCGCCATCATCCTCAGCCGCCCCCTGTCGGCCTCAATCTTAGGGAACATAGGAATGAGTAGAGAGGCTCGGGGACTTAGGGAGAGGATGGAGGAGTAGGGTCGGTGTTGGTGCTCGAGAGGAGGGGGCGGCGGAGGGAGACGAGACTGTCAGGTGAATGGAGTCAAGCTCAGGGGCATGCAGTGTGAATGTTGGTCATTGGATTTGAAATGAGAGAGAAATGGTGTAAGGGTACATTGCCCCTATGTGTGGTTTTGGTAATTAATGACAACCTCTGTGGACTAATGTTTTCATTGAGTTTATATGAAATAATATTCCATAGGTTATACTTGTATTCCATATGTTGGATTCAAGTATGGATGCCATGAAGATAAAGATATATATACCTTGAGTATTGTCATCGAGATCATCGATTTGAAGATATATGTGATATGATTAAGAAGAAAAAATGAAGATGGAGTTTTTATGTGGAACTCAATATTAGACATGCTCTAGCTTATGTGTTAAGTAATGAATGATCAAAATGTTGGGTGCTTGATTCCAAGTAAAGAATTCAAAATATGGCTCTAAGTCGGTGTCATGATAGTATCATAAGTTGATCTATGGTTGACTAAGATTTATTGAGACGTATCAGAGTTCCACCCCTACTTCAGGCTGAAGCACAACGCCGTTGGCACGGCTGGCTTCTCGTCGATCTAGAAATGCACCGCCGCCATGAGAATGCTTTCTTATGGAGCACTTGCCGATGCACATGACGAGCACCGTTACATAAGCATATCCACTACCATTGACTTCATGTGCAAATTCTGTCGAGCCGTGGTGGGAAAGTTTTACAAGTACTATTTTGGAGGGGGCCAACTGAAGTAGAGACTGTTAGAATCATGGCATAAAATGCACCGAGGGGATTCTCTGTGATGCTTGGAAGCATCGATTGTATGCGTTGGTCACAGAAGAACTATCTGTTTGCTTCTTTGTACAAAGGGTGTCACGGATATTGTAGTGTGGTGCTTGAAGCTGTGGCAGATTATGACCTCTGGATTTGGCATTCTTCGTTTTGCATGGCGTGATCACACAATGGCATCAATGTGCTGCAGCGGCCTTCGGTGTTTCCTAAACTTGTAGAAGATCATGCTCCATCATGCAACTACAAGATCAATGACCACTAATATACGAAAGGATACTGTCTAGCCAATGGCCAACATGGGCGACATTTGTCAAAACAATCTTCCTGTCAACAGGTTAGAAGAATTGCCACTTTGCTTAGCGCCAAGAGAGCTACCGAAAGAATGTCGAGCGGTCTTTTGGTGTGCTTCAGTTTTCATTTGTTATTGTTCGGTATCCTTCCCTTGCTTGGTCTCAGGAATATATGTGGGAGGTCAGGATGCAAACTTGTGTGATCATGCACAACATGATCATCGAGAATGACCGCAAGACTCGAGCCGAGCATGTTGGTTCCTACGAGTGTTAGGACCCTCTTTGCAGAGGTTGATCAAGAGGTGCCAAGTTTGCTGATTTCCTCGGCATGCATGCAGAAATTCCGTGATACCACTGTTCACGCTCAACTGCAACATGATCTCGTGGAGCATCTATGGAGCCTCAAAGGACAGACATCAACTGCGCCGGCGCATTGATCTAGCTCAACTTCTATTTGTTTGATTTGTTGTTGATTAACGTTTAATGTGGAAACATTATTGGTAAACATATTTATTTGTATGGAATGTTTAAAATTCGTTATATCTTCTAATACCCTAAACCCTAATTTTGTGTGTGTGGGGGTCGGGGTGTGGGGGGGGGGGGGGGGACGTTTGTGGGAGGCGATTGTAAACAAGCATATCCCAAAAGGGGTAACTCGCGGCGACATCTCCAAACGCTCAATGCAGCGCTATTTCGGACGCGGTTTAAAGGACGCGATGATGCTCTTAGACCTCGGTCTAATATTAGCTGTGTAGTTGTGTAGCTTGGAGATGAAAAGTTCATTCTCCCAGAAAACAAATGCATTCAAATAATTCAATGCGTACTAACCTTTTATTTGTCCAAGTGACAGGATCTAGTCATGGCGCCGTACTAGTAGCAACTATTTGTGTGAGTACGAAAGTCAATGCACAATTACACATCACATCGCAGTTTCACGTCGTCAGGGCATCTCCAACCGGGCGACCCATCCCGCGCCCGCGCGTCCGGATGGGTCCAGCCGGACAAAAACCCGGCCCAGCGCGCGGACCCATCCCTAAAACGGATGCCCGCGGCGTCCGGGACGACGCAAACCCGGCCCAAATCTTGGCCGGGTTTGCGTGGCCGCGGACGCGAAAGGCTGGTCGCTCGCGTCCGCCCGCTGTCCGCCCCGGCCCGCGTGTCATAGGCATAAGTAATATATTTCATTAAATAGAGAACTCATTACATTTTTTTTTTAGCTACTACTTCTATCCTATACGTACGGGGCCGGCGGCCTCGCCGCGACTCCTCGCCGGCTCGCCGTCGGGGCCGTGGATTTCACTCGACGCGGGCGGCCCGTGCGCGTGAGGATTCCACTCCGGCTTTCTACGGGCTGGGTGGCGCGTCGGCGGCGGCGCGGGCGTCGGCGGCGGCGCGGGCGGCTTCGCGGGCCTCGGCAGCTTGGACGGAGGGCATCATCCTCCTCCTTTCCGCCGGCGCAGCTCGGGCGCGCTCGCGCTCCGCCTCCCGAGGCGGAACCATCCGCTTCCCGCATAGCTCAAGCTCCTGCAGGGCGGCGCGTTCCACGGCGGTGCGCGCCTCCGGGCGGACGCGGCCGGCTTCTCGGGCCTCGTGGTTGCCCCCGCCGCCGGCGCATGCGCTCTTGCCGGCCGCGCTCCGCCGGCGCGGCATCCTCCCGGGCGCGCCGCTCGGGCGGCGGCATCTCGGATGAGGTCACGGGCTGCTCGCATAGCGAGCAGCTCGTTCTTCTTGCCGAGGAGGTCGCCTAGCGGCGGCGGCCGGCCCGCCGGATGCCCTCGTGCTCCTTCGTCACGCGCGTGAGGTCGGCGAGACGCTCCTCGATGGCGGCGTTGATGTTCGCCGCGCGCGAGGTCCTCCGCGGCGACGGGCTCCTCCGCGGCGTCCGCCCCCTCCTCCACGGCCGCGTACCGGCCGTCCGGGGTCTCGTGCCGGCCCTCCGCGGCCGCCGCTTCCCCCATCTCCGCGTCACCGGCCTTCTTTGCCGCCGCCTCGGCGGCGACGCGGAGCGCCTCGTCGTCGGCGACCCACCGCGAGTCCGCGCGCTCCTCCTCGTCCGTCCGCGGGAACCTGGCCCGGGCGGCGAGGGAGAGCTTGGCCCATGTGGACGGAAGGGTGCGCGGCATGGCGCCGGAGAAGGTGGAGGGGAAGAGAACGGTGATGCGGTGCGGGTGAGACCGCCGCCGTCTTTATAGCCGGCGGTCCGGCGGGAAACTTGGGCGCGAGCGCGCGCCAATGGCGTTTTCGCGCGCGGGAACCTTGGTGCGCGCGGGATCTTTCCCGCGCGTTCCACCTCCCGCCATGGCTGTCCCGTCGAGGCCTGCCATGGCGCAGCGCCGCGCAGCGGAGACGAACCACGTGGCGTCTCTTTGGGTCGCCGCGTTGGGCGCCGCGTGCGACCCAAACGGACACGCGGACGCGGGGCGCTGTCCGCGTGTCCGGGCGGGCACGCAAACGGCCCAAAACGGACGGCCCAGCGCGTCCGTTTGGGTCGCCCGGTTGGAGATGCCCTCAGTACTTCACGTCACGGACACAAGGGACACTCCCAAAAGAGTGGTCAATCCAGCACGCCTCCCAAATGGGGAACAAAGGAACATGATCACAATTTTTTGAAGTGAGTGTGCTACTAATTAAGTGTGAACTTGCAGTATGAGTAATCTACGACAATCATTAGCCAGTAAGTATATGCATCCCGATCAATTAACTTTCCATATTTGCTCTGCTGAAAAAATAGATCCCAACCAAACCCATAAAATTTATCTTCTTGAAATATTTTGCATACAAGTTCGACTAGTACAACACTATTTTTAAGCATGAAAGAAACCTATTGTTGCAATTACAATCGCGGCAAACATTATAATTGCGCCAAACACGAATTGGAGATAAATTTCTTTCTCCATGGCATGTCTTTATATTCTCTTCATCTTCAATCTTTTTTCCAATCTTCTTGTTCTTGTAGTCATCGACAATATCGGCAATGTGCAACTCCAATTGCATCTTTTCATCATCTATTTTCTTCTTAGCTTCTTCAATATATTTTTCAAAGACTTCTCCACCTTCCTCATCTTCTCATGAGCTAGCTTGAGCTCATCTTCCACCTTTTTATTTTGGTCAATTGTGAAGTTCAAATCTTCTAAAATAGTCATCTTAACCTCTTCACCATGCTTCAACATGGATTGCCAACCACAAGCACCACATGCCTCGCACGGTGTATCCTATAGTTTCAAAATCAAATTGTCCAATTTGGGGAAAATTCCAAAATGGGCAAAACTTGGGTACTTTACCGAGTCATCGGCAGCGTCAGTGGTGAATCCGGTGACGACGTTTCCCGCCCTGGACCACGTGACCATGGAGGTGATCGATCTACGATGTAGAGGTCGCGAAACAACAGTCTTGGTGGATGTCGGTCTTTGTCATGGCCCGATCTAGCCTTGTCGTGAAATAGACTTTGGTCGTCCGCATAGGTCGATCTACGACATCTCCATCCTCTGATGGCTTCATTTTAGAAAAAAAAACTAAGCTCGCCATAGTCGGAAATGACCATGAATCGACGATGGGGTCGAAACAATTACGACGGACGATTGTCACCGACGAGCGAAGCAGAGTGGGAGAGGAGGGCGGAGGAGGGTACATGCTCGCGGTGAAGGCAATAGGTGGTTTCCGGAGGGCGGAAATAGGCGGCATAGAGACGAAGGGTTGAACGTGGACATATGCGGTATTTATTTCCTCCATGGGGCCACGGCCGAGTAAAAAAAAAAAGCAGCGGAGGCTGGCTCCTAAATTTTTTGCTCGTGTGCATGTTAGAGAAGCAAAACAAAATAATTTGCTCCAGTAAAGTTCTTAGGCTAGAGATGCTGTAACTTCCAGAAATTAACAACTAAACAGTTTTTGAAGGTGGGTATATACCTAGCTAGTCACCTCGTGCGCTGACCGGAAGCAATTGACAATTCGACAGGTTCGTCGTGCACTATTAGTTTATGGTGGCCTACGACCCTGAGATCACGGAATCTTACGTTTGGAATCACCTGGATCTTTGCGAAACATAACAATATGGAATCTGAGAGGTGTGGAGAAAAATGATCTCAAAGTACGTGGGTGCGACCGTGCGAGTTGCATCCGTGGGAAACTGGAAATGGCAACGTCTGCGTGCTCTGCTGGTGCTGAGATCGATATGGATCGACGACGAGAGTGGAAGAATAGAAGGAAGTGATGAGTTCCATCTTTCGGTTTTGGATCCCGATACCACTTGGGACAGCGCGACAATTTAATGTCGGTTCGTTTCCTTCCAGGTTTCCAGCCGGCCTCGGATCCCGCTGCAAAGACCCGGCCCGTCACAAAGCCAAATTTCTTTTTTGAACGCGTCCTGAAATAAATTAGTAGAATTTGCATAAATTCATATGTATCTACACTCAAAAAGCGCCTAGATATACAAGTCCGAGTTACTTATTTCCGGACGAAGGAAGCAGTATTAGTCAAGCTATGCATACAAGATTACGGGGCCCTAGAAAAGATAAAAGAAATACAGTACAATCCTCCAATTTTACAAAAATAACCCTAAAAAGGTAAGCACACAAGCAATTGAGTCGTTCATGTTTACCACCGTAGTCAAACGATCTCAATATTCGGGCACCAACGCCGTCGGGGATGCAGCCACATAGGAGGACACCAGCGAGGTACCCTGCACCGAGCTCCAAGATCCTCCGAAACGACATCAAGGCCAGGAGGAAGAAATAGCTTGGGCTATGCGTGCAACTGAGCGTGGAATGCCCAATAGCCAAGGATAATTACTTCACAAGGTTGTTGTGGAGGAGCTCCGTAAGTCGATGTGGCAGCTTCCAGGGCACACAAGACATGCACATCCCCATCACGTAGAGCGCCAGCTCCAACACACCAAGCGGAAGGGACCACCGCCCCCGTTTCCCATCACCTAGATGGAAAGAAGAGGAAGGTAGCATAACCAATTCGGCCATATCTGGATCACCACTAAAAGGAAGGTAATTCTAAGAGGAGGTTGGAGCTTCATCGCCGCCTGTCGATTCCAACCTCATGAGCACTACATGTACCAACAACATCACCACCACCACAGGAGGCCACTTGTAGGCTCTAGCGATGAACTCCCATACGGCATGACGCCATACGCCACATGGGCAACACCTATACCGAGACAAATCTTGACCCTACTACTAATATTGTTCATAGGAGGCGAACCTCCTCTTCCGTGTCGTCGATGAGAGGAAAAGATCAGCCGGGAGCGGGGGCGGCACGAGGCTCTCAAAGAAGCGACGAGGAGGGAGAAGACAAAGGGGAATTGAGATTTGAGAGCATCTCCAGTCGCGTCCCCAAAAACGTCCCCCAAAGGGATTTGGGGCGCGCCGGACAAAAAAATGTTCCCAGCCGCGTCCCCCAAAGACGCTTTTTGTCCGGCGCGCCCCGATACGGTGTCCGGCGCCCCGAGGCCGTCCCCGTCCCACAGGGGACGCTCCGGGCACGACGAAAAGTGAGGCAGGCTCCCACATGTCGGCGACTATTTCCATAAACCGTTGGTTCGCGCCTTTTTCCTCGTCGCTCCTTCCCTCCCGCGCCTCCCACCCCTCCGCCGCCGACCGTTTCAACGACTGATTTCTGAGAGTTCGCACCATCGTCGCGGCTGGCACTCTCACCGGTCGTTCCGCCGCCGCCGCTTCGCCTGCGCGTCCTAGAACGCGGCGTCAAATCCGCCCCACCTCGCACACAAGGTGCTCGACGACTTGCCAGGTACGCTTGAGAGTTTGGCAAATACTACTTGAGCGGGCCAATTGAGGAAGAGACTGAATGCTGTTAGAGGATTCCCTGGAATGCTTGGAAGCATCGATTGCATGCACTGGTCATGGAAGAACTGTCTGTTTGCTTGGCAAGGTATATACAAAGGGCGTCATGGATATTGCAGTGTGGTGCTTGAAGCTGTGGTAGATTATGACCTCTGGATTTGGCATTCTTTTTTTGGCATGGCCGGATCACACATGACATCAACGTGTTGCAGCAGTCTCCGGTGTTCAGCAGACTAGTGGAAGGGCATGCTCCACCATGCAACTATGAGATCAATGGCCACCAATATACCAAAGGCTATTATCTAGCCGATGGTATATATCCAACATGGGCCACTTTTGTCAAAACAATCTCAAATCCATCAGGACAGAAGAATTCCCACTTTGCTACACGACAGGAGGCTTGCAGGAAGGATGTCGAGCGGGCATTTGGTGTGCTTCAAGCTCAATTTGCAATTGTTCGGTACCCTGCTCTAAGCTGGTCTCACGACCAAATGTGGGAGGTGATGCAGGCTTGTGTAATCATGCACAACATGATCATCGAGGATGACCGCAAGAATCATGCCAGGTCACATGTTGGTCCCTATGAGTGTGAAGGTCCTCTTGCGGAGGTTGATCATGAGTTGCCTGCATATTTTGCTGATTTCCTCGCCATGCACGTAGAGATCCGTGATAGCAATGCTCACGAGCAACTTCAAGCTGATCTCGTTGAGCATTTGTGGAGGATCAAAGGAAATGCCGCGACACATTGATCTAGCCATGTTTATTTGTTGTTTTATTGTTCGTTGTATTTTGATTTGAAAACAATCTCCACAAACATATTTATTTGTATGCTATATTTAATAAAAAATGATTGTGTTTTAAAAAACCCTTGTTTAATGTTGGGGGGCGGCGTTTGGGGGACACACGGCTGTGGAGCGACGTCCCTCAAACACAACACGGACAAAACACGTCCCCAAACGCTCGATCCGGTGGCTTTGGGGGACGGTTTGGGGAATGCGACTGGAGATGCTCTTAGAGCATGCGTTTCGTAGCCAAAAACTGGTATGCTGACTGAAGTGAGAAAAGATGACCGAAAATGGTCTAAATAGACTTAGAAAAATGTGTTTAATAATTTGTACTAGTACAGGGATGCTAGCCTTTTTTTTTTGAAAAATTGGGAGTACTACAGGCTAACAGTACAGTGAAGCATAGTGTAGCAACAGTGGGCAAGGCCGGAGTGTTTGGCGGGCGGGCTGACGGAAAAGTCAACATGTGCGACCCGACCCGTTTTGGGCCTTAAATGGCTCCAGCTGTTCCCACCCAAACCCGAGGGAGAGAGTAGGGCGCGGGAGGGGCCCTTTTAAATACTCCGCCTCTTAATTCGCATCGGTTATTGCTCCTCCTTCCAACAGTGCTCCAGTGTACCATACTCCTCCATCTCCATCTCCATCTCCATCTCCATAGAGATCAGAGAGGAGAAAACCTTGGCAATCCAAGAGGGAGGAGGCCATAGATTTCTCCCTGTTTCAGCCCATGCCATGCTTGCGTTAGCCTAGCTCCGAGGAGAGAGAGGGGAGGTAGCGGCAGTTAAGGAAGGCAGGCAGGCGCAGCAATGGTGGAGGCCTGATTGCTGAATCCCAGAACTTCCCTGTAGCTCCGCTCAGTTCCTCCTGGCTCCTCAGCTGTATCTACGTTTACTGCTTCTGCTTCGCCAGGACCAGACTCCAGAGAGATTACTGCTCCTACCACGCCCTGCCCTGCCCTCTCTTCTCCCTTCTCTTCTTCCTTCCATAGCCTACGCGCGAGGCTACCTATATAGAACCGCCTAGCGGTAGACCTCGGTCGTAGCACCGCTTACTTACTGGAGCAACCAGCCTTCTATTCCTTCGCCGGATTGCACGCGCTCGAATCAAACGAAAGCCGAGGTTGAGTCCGGCGCCGATCGGGGGCCATGGAATTCGGTGACGACCTCATGCCGGGCTCCGACGCCCACCGCCGGAAGAAGCGCTACCACCGCCACACGCCCCGCCAGATTCAGCAGCTCGAGGCGTAAGACAAACGAATTCAGCTCCTCTTCTTTTCTCTTCTCTCTGAATAATGCGCCAAATGTTTGATCTGATGTTGGTTCCTGTCGATGTGCCGCAGGATGTTCAAGGAGTGCCCGCACCCGGACGAGAACCAGAGGATGCACCTCAGCCGGGAGCTGTCCCTCGAGCCCAGGCAGATCAAGTTCTGGTTCCAGAACCGCAGGACGCAGATGAAGGTACCAATACCGTCCTTTTCTTCCCATGCCATCCATGGCTGTCGTCATGCATCCTTTTATTTCACGTTTTCTTGGCTGTGGTTCCTCGTGCTAGTTGCCGAGCGAGCGAGTCCGACGGCGGCTCTTCTGATTTGACTGGTTGATTGGTTGCAGGCGCAGCACGAGCGCGCCGACAACTGCTTCCTCCGCGCCGAGAACGACAAGATCCGCTGCGAGAACATCGCCATGCGCGAGGCACTCAAGAACGTCATCTGTCCCACCTGCGGCGGCCCGCACTCCGGCGCCGACGACTACTTCGACGAGCACAAGCTCCGGATGGAGAACGCGCACCTCAAGGAAGAGGCAAGCTTCATTCCTCTTCCACATTTCGCATTCCTTGCATGTACCGCGATGGCAATGGGCACTGAGCACTGACACGGTCGATCCATGGTGATGTTGCAGCTTGACCGCGTGTCGAGCCTGACGTCCAAGTACCTGGGGCGGCCCATCACGCAGATGCCGTCCATGCACCAGCCGCTGTCCATGTCCTCGCTCGAGCTCTCCGTCGGCGGGCTCGGCAGCCCGGTGTCGGCGCTCGGCCCGTCGCTCGACCTGGACCCGTTCAGCGGTGGCGGCTCGTCGTCGTTCCAGCTGCCGGCGCCCGTGTCCGAGATGGAGCGGCCGATGATGGCCGAGATGGCCACGCGCGCCATGGACGAGCTCATCAGGCTCGCACAGGCCGGCGAGCACCTCTGGGCCAAGGCGGCCGGCGGCCGGGAGGTGCTCAACGTCGACACCTACGACAGCGTCTTCGCCAAGCCCGGGAGCAGCGCGTTCCGCGGTCCCGACGTGCACGTCGAGGGCTCCCGCGACTCCTGCCTCGTCCTCTCCAGCGCCGTCGGCCTCGTCGACGTCTTCATGGACTCGGTGAGTCAGGTGTCCTTGCGTTTTTGTTGCATCGACTGGTCGAGGCTATCATTGCGTGACGTACGATGGACATTGTTGTTATTGCAGAGCAAGTGGACGGAGTTCTTCCCTACCATCGTGGCCACGGCGCGCACGGTGGACGTCCTCGTGAACGGCATGGCTGGCCGGAGCGAGTCGCTGGTGCTGGTAAGACCAAACCGCCGTGCGCATCACTTTTTGGCGCGCAGTCGATTGATCAATGCAGCATTACTTACTTACATTTGTGTACCGCGCGCAGATGTACGAGGAACTGCACGTGATGACGCCGGTGGTGCCGACGCGCGAGCTCTGCTTCCTCCGCTACTGCCGGCAGATCGAGCAGGGCCTGTGGGCGATCGCCGACGTGTCCGTGGACCTGCAACGTGACACACGCTACGGAGCGCCCCCGCCCCGCTCCCGCCGTCTCCCCTCCGGCTGCCTCATCGCCGACATGTCGAACGGATACTCCAAGGTGACCTGGGTCGAACACATGGAGACGGAGGACAAGGTGCCCATTAACATGCTCTACCGCGACCTGGTCGCGAGCGGCGCGGCGTTCGGGGCGCACCGGTGGCTGGCAGCGCTGCAGAGGGCGTGCGAGCGGCACGCGTGCCTCGTGGCGCCGCCGCTCGGCCGGGACATCGCCGTGGCCGGGGTGACGGCGGAGGGCAGGAGGAGCATGATGAGGCTGTCGCAGCGGATGGTGGGCAGCTTCTGCGCGAGCCTGAGCGCGTCGCAGCTGCACCGGTGGACGACGCTGTCGGGGCCGGGAGCCGGGTCGGACGACGCGGCGGGCGTGCGCGTCATGGTGCACCGCAGCACGGACCCCGGGCAGCCCAGCGGCGTGGTGCTCAGCGCCGCCACCTCCATCTGGCTTCCCGTCTCGTGCGAGCGCGTGTTCGCGTTCGTGCGCGACGAGAACACACGCTCCCAGTGGGACGTGCTCTCGCACGGCAACCCTGTGCAGGAGGTGTCGCGCATCCCCAACGGCTCCCACCCCGGCAACTCCATCTCTTTGCTCAGAGTAAGCATTGTCAATGGCTTCCGTAGTTCCGTACTAGCATGTACGTTGTGTTAGAACATGTTTGATGGAATGCGCGTGTAATGTGCAGGGCCTGAACGCGAGCCAGAACAGCATGCTGATCCTGCAGGAGAGCTGCGCGGACGCGACGGGGTCGCTGGTGGTGTACGCGCCGATCGACCTGCCGGCGGCGAACGTGGTGATGAGCGGGGAGGACCCGTCGGCGATCCCGCTGTTGCCGTCGGGGTTCACCATCGTGCCCGACGGCCGCGGGTCGGCGGGGTCGGTGGTGACGGTGGCGTTCCAGATCCTGGTGAGCAGCCTGCCGTCGTCGCGGCTGAACGCGGAGTCGGTGGCGACTGTGAACAGCCTGATCAGCACCACCGTGGAGCAGATCAAGGCGGCCTTGAATTGCGGCAGCCGCCATTAATTGATGGCGCCCTGCCCGGCCCGCCCTCCGTCAGCGGGGAGCGATCAATTCGATTCCCCTCCTCCACATTCATTCACTCGTCCATTCATGGCGACCGGCCCGAGTATTTTTGGTTGGTTGGAACCTTGAATGCTGGTGCATGCATTCATGGAGGAGTGTCGCTGGGTTGGGGTTCATCTGCTGCCGCCGCCGCTGTCACCGCGCCGTCCGGTCGACGGATCCATCGGCCGGCGCCCACGCATGCACGCAGCCTACCATACCTACCAGATCGACCGTCTTCTTCTTCCTTCGTTTAGGTGTACGTATACTACGTCTATGATGATCGCTTCATTTGCAGGGTCGTCACGTTCGGACCGAGTTTTCTTTGCATGCAATGTGCATGTGCACGTGTCTCGAAGTGGAGGCTTTGCATGAACCCGAAGGAGTCAAGAACGCACCATGCTTGTCCCGTTTCCTCTCGCTGCTGCCACTTTCTTCATTTTCGTTTCTTCTTCTCCTGCTTTTGTTCCTCCTCCATCAACCATGGCAGTACTCCACTAGCTTCTTGTAGTTGCAGCAGAGGATGAATGGTTCGGGTATTGACTTCTGTCCATCAATGTAATAGCCTTCACTTTGTTAATGAAACATTCAATTTCCTTCACCCCAAGAATCAAAGAAAGTTTCTGTGTAAAGCTGTAGCGAGAGTGCGACTCACTTTCTTTCCTCGGCTCGTTTGTTTGGCCTGTGGAATTGATCTATCTCATCATTGCTTATGTAGTTATGTGACCTACTTACTTCCTTCCCCTGCGATGTGTACGGTGGTGATAGATACCCACTCTGTTTCAAATTAAGTGTGGCATCTTTGGTTATGGAAAATGATAGTATCCCCCCGGGATGACAACCAGAGCGTCGGCCTCCTTTGTAGCGCGACACAAGTCCCCAGCAGGACCGACATATGGTGGGAGTTCTTCGTCCTTCTTTTTTCTCTTCATGTGTCTCGTCTCTCTCTCTGACCACCACAAATCCCCATATTTCCGAACCCAAACCAAAATGCCCCTCCGGCTTGGCTCCGGTGCCGACCTGTCGGGATATTGGGTCGACCTCCCACATCCGAATGCCCTAGCGTGCTCTGCCACCATACTCTGGCCACGCGCTTCTCTAGTCCTCCTCATGAACACTAAGCTTCCTGGCGCCCCACCGTCGCCAGAGATGGAGGCCACGAAGCGCACTCACACGAAAGTATGTTGTTGACTATAAATATAGTGCCTAGCCCGTTTCCATCAGATCGGTCTTATGGTTAAACTGGCTAGAGCATGCAATTTCACACGGTATCAGACCTACAAAGTCATGGGTTCGAATCCTAGCCAACGTAGTATTTAAAATAAATATTTGTGGCCTCCCTGAAAAGGTCTAAGCCATCTTCCATCAGGGCTAGGGTAATGTGCCCATGAGTAGAAGTGCGTCTTCATGGCCATGGGTGTTGCTTCCTTGATGTTTTATGTGTTGTCCATGCTCCAAATTAAGCCACTGAGCAGCGAGGTTCTACTTCGCTACCGCTGCCATCTAGGCAAGTCGTAGGTGGTGGTGTTGTGAGCTAAAAAAGAGGATGCTACAAGTGGTGGACAACACAAAAAAGGACATCGATGGTAAATCGATGGTGGGTGGTGTTGGGGGCCGGGGGGGGCATAAGTAGGCGACAATGCTACAATCGATGTGCGGCTGTTCTGCCAACCGTGCTTTGTGTTGCTACCAGCGGGGTCATATTTGATGATTTTTCTTGCCCCAACACAAATTTTCTTATACCCTCTTTTGCTACATTGTTGTTACGAAAATGTTGTAGTGTTTTTTTTTCATGTTTGCAACCCACGGGAAAATTTGCTACGACGATGCTACCAACATTTTTGCAGTTTCGTACCATACATTCTGTGGATTTAAAACATAGGAATATTTTTTTGGCTACTTCTTTTCTATGGATTTGCAACAAAGGTAGAATGTTTCTGCTGCGAGGTCTCCTACGAGGTCGCAGGCGAAGTCTCCAACAAAATCAATTTTGCTACAGTAGCACACTTATTTTTTGTCACGAGTTCTCTGGCGAGCCATGAGACCTCCTTCAAGCTCAGTCCTTTTTTCCCTTAGTTTGTAGGCGAACCGTTTTTCGCTACAAAGAAGCAATCATTTTTACTACATGAAAGCAAATGCAAGATTTGGAGAAAATAACACACGTGTTAGCATGGGACCCTTGGGGCCTGATACGTCTCAAACGTATCTATAATTTCTTATGTTCCATGCTACTTTTATGATGATACTCACATGTTTTATACACACTTTATGTCATTATTATGCATTTTCCGGCACTAACCTATTGACGAGATGCCGAAGAGCCGATTGCTGTTTTTTCTGCTGTTTTTGGTTTCAGAAATCCTACAAAGGAAATATTCTCGGAATTGGACGAAATCAACGCCCAGGGTCTTATTTTTCCACGAAGCTTCCAGAAGACCGGAGGGGATACGAAGTGGGGCCACGAGGGCCCGTAACCATAGGGCGGCGCGGCCAGCCAGGGGCCCGCGCCGGCCTATGGTGTGGGGCCCCCGCGCCGCCTCCAACCCTACCCTTCCGCCTACTTAAAGCCTTCGTCGCGAAAACCCCTGTACCGAGAGCCACGATACGGAAAACCTTCCAGAGACGCCACCGTCGCCAATCCCATCTCGGGGGATTCAGGGAGATCGCCTCCGGCACCCGCCGCGAGAGGGGAATCATCTCCCGGAGGACTCTTCATCACCATGATCGCCTCCGGATTGATGTGTGAGTAGTTCACCTCTGGACTATGGGTCCATAGCAGTAGCTAGATGGTTGTCTTCTCCTCATTGTGCTATCATGTTAGATCTTGTGAGCTGCCTATCATGATCAAGATCATCTATTTGTAATGCTACATGTTGTGTTTGTTGGGATCCGATGAATATGGAATACTATGTCAAGTTGATTATCAATCTATCATATGTGTTGTTTATGTTCTTGCATGCTCTCCGTTGCTAGTAGAGGCTCGGCCAAGTTGATACTTGTAACTCCAAGAGGGAGTATTTATGCTCGATAGTGGGTTCATGCCTCCATTGAATCTCGGGACGAGTGACGTAGAAAGTTCTAAGGTTGTGGATGTGCTTGTTGCCACTAGGGATGAAACATCAATGCTTTGTCTAAGGATATTTGTGTTGATTACATTACGCACCATACTTAATGCAATTGTCTGTTGTTTGCAACTTAATACTGGAAGGGGTGCGGATGCTAACCCGAAGGTGGACGTTTTAGGCATAGATGCATGCTGGATAGCGGTCTATGTACTTTGTCGTAATGCCCTGATTAAATCTCATAGTAGTCATCGTGATATGTATGTGCATTGTTATGCCCTCTCTATTTGTCAATTGCCCAACTGTAATTTGTTCACCCAACATGCTATTTATCTTATGGGAGAGACACCACTAGTGAACTGTGGACACCGGTCCATTCTTTTACATCTGAAATACAATCTACTGCAAACTCTGTTCTTTACTGTTCTTCGCAAACAAACATCATTTTCCACACCATACGGTTAATCCTTTGTTTACAGTAAGCCGGTGAGATTGATAACCTCACTGTTATGTTGGGGCAAAGTACTTTGATTGTGTTTTGCAGGTTCCACGTTGGCGCCGGAATCCCTGGTGTTGCGCCGCACTACACTCCGTCACCAACAACCTTCACGTGTTCCTTGACTCCTACTGGTTCGATAACCTTGGTTTCATACTGAGGAAAACTTTCTGTTGTACGCATCACACCTTCCTCTTGGGGTTCCCAACGGACGTGTGTTAACTGTACGCATCAAGGATTTTTTCTGGCGCCGTTGCCGGGGAGATCAAGACACGCTGCAAGGGGAGTCTCTCACATCCAATCTCTTACTTTGTTTTTGTCTTGCTTTACTTTATTTTATTTACTGCTTTGTTTGTTCTCTATATCAAAAATACAAAAAAAAAATTAGTTACTAGTTTTACTTTATTTACTGTCTTGTTTGCATTCTCTATATCAAAAACACAAAAAAAAATTAGTTACTTGTTTTACTTTACCTTATCTAGTTTGCTTTGTTTACTATTGCTAAAATGAGTAATCCTGAAGTTGAAGTTCGTTCTTTTAAGCTACAAGGGGGAGAAAGTTTTAAAGATGCTTGGTATAGAATTAGTGATGCTCATCATAGGTACACTAAGAAACACTCCACTATTATCCTACTTAGGAACTTTTATGTTGGTATATCTAGCTGGAATAGGTATGTTCTTGATACTCTTTCGGGGGGTAATTTCCTAGGTACTCCTGCTTTAGAAGCTAGTTGCATCATTGAGAGCCTAGTTGGAATACCACCTATTAATGAAACTAAAATTGAAATCTCTCTTGAGGATGTCATGAAAAAGTTGGAAGCCATAGAGAAAAATCATCCAAGTGTTGATACTAAACTCGGGAATATTACTTGATAATACTCGATAAACTTGATAAATCCCTAGGAGGAATTAATGAAAGAATTGCTATTTTAGAAACTTGTGCTATCCATGATAATCAAACCCATAGGATTGGTAAACTTGAAGAAGCTATGGGAACATTGGGTTCAACTTTTTCTTCTCTTAAATTTAAGGAGAAAGCTTATGTGGGCAAGGAGCAAAAATGCATGTATGTCTCTAAGGTGCCTAAGCCAAAGAATTATTATAAGCCTAAAATTGATAAAACCCTTAGTACCACTATGGGAAATTTAGATAATGGAGCATCTAAGGTGCCCTCTGCAACAAGTTGTGTTTGTAAGGAAAATTATAATGTTGATGCTTCATCTCTTGATGTTACTTGATTCACACTTTCTGCGCCTAGCTGAAAGGCGTTAAAGAAAAGCGCTTCTGGGAGACAACCCATTATTTTACTACAGCACTTTTGTTTTATATTTGAGTCTTGGAAGTTGTTACTACTGTAGCAACCTCTCCTTATCTTTATTTTATTGCATTGTTGTGTGATAACCCACAAGTATAGGGGATCGCAACAGTCTTCGAGGGAAGTAAAACCCAAATTTATTGATTCGACACAAGGGGAGGTAAAGAATACTTATAAGCCTTAACAACTGAGTTGTCAATTCATCTGCACCTAGAAAAGCACTAGTAACAGGGGTGATGTGAAAGCAGCAGTAATATGAGAGCAATAGTAACAGTAACACAGCAGCAGTAGCAGTAATATGAGAGCAATGGCACCAGAAAATAGTTGATACTACTTCCAATGATATGTAGGACGAGTATATGATGATGAGAGATGGACCGGGGTTCCCAGCTATTGATGCGTGTAGTTGACACGTCCGTTGGGAACCCCAAGAGGAAGGTGTGATGCGCACAGCGGCAAGTTTCCCTCAGTAAGAAACCAAGGTTTAATCGAACCAGTAGGAGTCAAGAAGCACGTTGAAGGTTGATGGCGGCGGGATGTAGTGCGGCGCAACACCAGAGATTCCGGCGCCAACGTGGAACCTGCACAACACAACCAAAGTACTTTGCCCCAACGAAACAGTGAGATGATTGTTTGCAGAGAAGACAGTAAAAACAAGTATTGCAGCAGATTTGTATTTCAGTATTAAAAGAATGGACCGGGGTCCACAGTTCACTAGAGGTGTCTCTCCCATAAGATAAAAGCATGTTGGGTGAACAAATTACAGTCGGGCAATTGACAAATAGAGAGGGCATAACAATGCACATACATGACATGATAAGTATAGTGAGATTTAATTGGGCATTACGACAAAGTACATAGACCGCCATCCAACCGCATCTATGCCTAAAAAGTCCACCTTCGAGGTTATCATCCGAACCCCCTCCGATATTAAGTTGCTAAACAACGAGACAATTGCATTAAGTATGGTGCGTAATGTAATCAACAACTACATCCTCGGACATAGCGCCAATGTTTTATCCCTAGTGGCAACAACACAACACAACCTTAGAACTTTCTCGTCACTGTCCCGGTGTCAATGCAGGCATGAACCCACTATCGAGCATAAATACTCCCTCTTGGAGTTAAAAGTAAAAACTTGGCCAGAGCCTCTACTAGAAACGGAGAGCATGCGAGATCATAAACAACACATATGTAATAACTTGATAATTAACATGACATAGTATTCTCTATCCATCGGATCCCGACAAACACAACATAGAGTATTACAGATAGATGATCTTGATCATGTTAGGCAGCTCACAAGATCCAACAATGAAGCACAATGAGGAGAAGACAACCATCTAGCTACTCGCTATGGACCCATAGTCCGAGGGTGAACTACTCACTCATCACTCCGGAGGCGACCATGGCGGTGTAGAGTCCTCCGGGAGATGAATCCCCTCTCCGGCAGGGTGCCGGAGGAGATCTCCAGAATCCCCCGAGATGGGATCGGCGGCGGCGGCGTCTCTGGAAGGTTTTCCGTATCGTGGTTTTTCGCATCGGGGGTTTCGCGACGGAGGCTTTAAGTAGGCGGAAGGGCAGAGTCGGGGGCCTGACGAGGGGCCCACACCACAGGGCGGCGCGGGCCCCCCCTTGGCCGCGCCGCCATGTGGTTTGGCCACCTCGTGGCCCCACTTCGTATGCTCTTCGGTCTTCTGGAAGGTTCGTGGCGAAATAGGCCCCTGGGTCTTTTTTTCGTCCAATTCCGAGAATATTTCGTTACTAGGATTTCTGAAGCCAAAAACAGCAGAAAACAGGAACTGGCACTTCGGCATCTTGTTAATAGGTTAGTTCCAGAAAATGCACGAATATGACATAAAGTGTGCATAAAACATGTAGGTATCATCAATAATATGGCATAGAACATAAGAAATTATCGATACGTCGGAGACGTATCAAGCATCCCCAAGCTTAGTTCTGCTCGTCCCGAGCGGGTAAAACGATAACAAAGATAATTTCTGAAGTGATATGCCATCATAACCTTGATCATACTATTTGTAAACATATGTAATGAATGCAGCGATCAAAACAATGGTAATGACATGAGTAAACAAGTGAATCATAAAGCAAAGACTTTTCATGAATAGTACTTCAAGACAAGCATCAATAAGTCTTGCATAAGAGTTAACTCATAAAGCAATAAATCAAAGTAAAGGCATTGAAGCAACACAAAGGAAGATTAAGTTTCAGCGGTTGCTTTCAACTTGTAACATGTATATCTCATGGATAATTGTCAACATAGAGTAATATAACAAGTACAATATGCAAGTATGTAGGAATCAATGCACAGTTCACACAAGTGTTTGCTTCTTGAGGTGGAGAGAGATAGGTGAACTGACTCAACATAAAAGTAAAGAGAATGGTCCTACAAAGAAGAAAGCATCGATTGCTATATTTGTGCTAGAGCTTTTATTTTGAAAACATGAAACAATTTTGTCAACGGTAGTAATAAAGCATATGAGTTATGTACATTATATCTTACAAGTTGCAAGCCTCATGCATAGTATACTAATAGTGCCCGCACCTTGTCCTAATTAGCTTGGACTACCGGATCTTTGCAATGCACATGTTTTAACCAAGTGTCACAATGGGGTACCTCCATGCCGCCCGTACAAGGGTCTAAGGAGAAAGTTCGCATTGGATTTCTCGCTTTGATCATTCTTCAACTTAGACACCCATACCGGGACAACATGAATAACAGATAATGGACTCCTCTTTAATGCATAAGCATGTAGCAACAATTATTATTCTCACATGAGATTGAGGATATGTGTCCAAAACTGAAACTTCCACCATGATTCATGGCTTTAGTTAGCGGCCCAATGTTCTTCTCTAACAATATGCATGCTTAACCATAAGGTGGTAGATCTCTCTTACTTCGTACAAGACGGACATGCATAGCAACTCACATGATATTCAACAAAGAATAGTTGATGGCGTCCCCAGTAAACATGGTTATCGCACAACAAGCAACTTAATAAGAGATAAAGTGCATAAGTACATATTCAATATCACAATAGTTTTTAAGCTATTTGTCCCATGAGCTATATATTGCAAAGGTGAATGATGGAATTTTAAAGGTAGCACTCAAGCAATTTACTTTGGAATGGCGGATAAATACCATGTAGTAGGTAGGTATGGTGGACACAAATGGCATAGTGGTTGGCTCAAGTATTTTGGATGCATGAGAAGTATTCCCTCTCGATACAAGGTTTAGGCTAGCAAGGTTATTTGAAACAAACACAAGGATGAACGGTACAGCAAAACTCACATAAAAGACATATGGTAAACATTATAAGACTCCATACCGTCTTCCTTGTTGTTCAAAACTCAATACTAGATGTTATCTAGACTCTAGAGAAACCAAATATGCAAACCAAATTAGCAAGCTCTAAGTATTTCTTCATTAATGGGTGCAAAGTATATGATGCAAGAGCTTAAACATGAGCACAACAATTGCCAAGTATCAAATTATCCAAGACATTTTAGAGTTACTACATGTATCATTTTCCAATTCCAACCATATAACAATTTAACGAAGATGAAACTTCGCCATGAATACTATGAGTAGAGCCTAAGGACATATTTGTCCATATGCTACAGCGGAGCGTGTCTCTCTCCCACAAAGTGAATGCTAGGATCCATTTTATTCAAACAAAACAAAAAACAAAAACAAACCGACGCTCTAAGCAAAGTGCATAAGATGTGACGGAATAAAAATATAGTTTCAGGGGAGGAACCTGATAATGTTGTCGATGAAGAAGGGGATGCCTTGGGCATCCCCAAGCTTAGACGCTTGAGTCTTCTTATAATATGCAGGGGTGAACCACCGGGGCATCCCCAAGCTTAGAGCTTTCACTCTCCTTGATCATATTGCATCATACTCCTCTCTTGATCCTTGAAAACTTCCTCCACACCAAACTCGAAACAACTCATTAGAGGGTTAGTGCATAATAAAAATTAACATGTTCGGAGGTGACACAATCATTCTTAACACTTCTGGACATTGCATAAAGCTACTGGACATTAGTGGATCAAAGAAATTCATCCAACATAGCAAAAGAGGCAATGCGAAATAAAAGACAGAATCTGTCAAAACAGAACAGTCCGTAAAGATGGATTTTATTAGGCCACCAGACTTGCTCAAACGAAAATGCTCAAATTGAATGAAAGTTGCGTACATATCTGAGGATCATGCTCGTAAATTGGCTTAATTTTCTGAGCTACCTACAGGGAGATAGACCCAGATTCGTGACAGCAAAGAAATCTGGAACTGCGCAGTAATCCAAATCTAGTACTTACTTTTCTATCAAAGACTTTACTTGGCACAACAAAACATAAAACTAAGATAAGGAGAGGTTGCTACAGTAGTAAACAACTTCCAAGACACAAATATAAAACAAAAATACTGGAGTAAAAACATGGGTTGTCTCCCATAAGCGCTTTTCTTTAACGCCTTTCAGCTAGGCGCGGAAAGTGTATCTCAAGTAACATCGAAGGGTGGTGCACCTACAGCGGGGTTTGGAGTTTTCTCAACCATGCATAGTATATTAGATACGTAAGTTTCAGCGTCTCCCTTTTCATTAGTCTTGGGCTTGCTACTCTCATCAAACAAATTTTCAGGAACAAGCCAAGCATAGTTATTTTCTAGTGCATCATTCATAGCTAGGAGTTTACATGGTATTGGTGCTTTGATCTCCCCACCATCATTAGCATTATTAGTGTACCTTATTCTATCCATGTCCATTTTTTCAAGGAGACCAACAAAATTAGTATGATAACCAAGCAT